>NC_137677.1:46845359-46857859 GCF_963989245.1 Nansenia antarctica
TGTGAGATCCAGCCGTCATCACAGGGTCTGAAATTATAGCTGTGAGTTGACAGTATGTGAGAGGTTACTCATCCTGACCCCAGCTTCTGGGAAGGGGAGGTGGATGGGACGACAACTCCCCGTAAATTAACACAGTAAGATGCTTTTTTTGAAATGCCTGCTCTCTCAATTTTTTTTCACAGACTGGGTTTGAAGTAGAATCTGTCATCGCGTGCCTGATTTAACATCGCTTAAGTAGGCCTGCTTATGAACTGCTTATAAACCATCATAAAACAGTTTTTAACCATTACAGTTTTTAACCAGTGAACTAGGTTGTACATCATTATATTATTGCTTCATGGAGGCCTGCAGCTTGCTGATGGCAGTCAGCAACACGCTATCATAAACATCACCTGTCCATGCTTGTAGTGGTTATTCTGATCAGAGACTCTAGTCGGAGGAAGAGAGCTGTGTTACTGTTAGAATACCTGTCCGAGCACATGCACAGACGAGCACGCTCACACAGATGGTCAGACCCTCAGACACCTCTCACCCTCACAGCCTGTCTGCTGTCCGGGCCTGGCTCCCTCACTGAGTCACGCCTTTAATATTACAGCAAGGGGAGAGGGGAAGGAGGAAAGGGGGAGGAAGAGGAGGAGGGGGCGGGTGAGATGGGGGGAGAGAGACCCGGGAGGATGGTGAGGCAGAGTTGGAGGGTAGGTGGAGGGAAAGGCGAAAGGGGAAGGGCATGACTGGGGAGAAGAGGGGGCGGGAGGAGGGTGGAAGGCGGGATCTGGTGCCTGTCTCTAACTGGAGTGGTCTTGCAGCGGTTGCCATGCATTATGCAAGTGTGCGTGTGTGCGTGCGTGCGTGCATGCATGTGTGTGTGCGTTCGTATGGGCATGTTTGCGACCAGGTACATGGTGTTTTTCCCATACGTTGCCATATTTCTCATAAAGGTATAGCATGTGTTCCAAGCAGGCAGGTGGATACGTGGTAAGTGGTCATTAAAGCAGGTGGACACGAGGGACAGAGATCAAGCACCCAGGTGAGTGTGACTAAGCACTACAGATGGGGATGCTACAGGGGCACACAGATGGATGTCCTACAGGCAGCCTGGCAGGCTGGCTGGCAAAGTGAGCGACCAGGCAGTGCCGTGCTCTCTCCCTCTCTCCCTCCCTCCCTCCCTCCCTCTCTTTCTGTCTCTTCCAGCCTGCCTGCACTTAGCTCCGAGCTCTCAGTCTCCCGCAGCTCTCTCCCTGCTGCAGAGTGCCTTCTCTCTCCCGTCTGTTTGGGTGTTTTGGTGGTTCTGTGATCGCTACCAGTTTCCTAGAGCCAAAACATGAATTTGTTATAGCGCCTGCCCCTCTGAAAAGTAATCGAACTAAATCAGCCGTGACCACTTAAGGGGGCCGATTGTGTCCGTTGGTGAGTGCGGGGGAGACAAGAGGGGGGAGACAAGGGGGGGAGGGTAGGGTAGGGGGGGGGATGAGGCAGTGTAATTAGCTGTAGTTGCTCTGCTACTCACCTGCAGGTCTGCTGCCCAGATTCGGGCCACACTGGCTCGCTAAGTAAGTATTTGCACGCAAACTAGTGATATTTGATCTACCTCAGTGTCAAGTGCTTCCATAAGTTTAAAAATTGACGAAGAGGAGGCTCTTTCGTGGCTCTCAGCTGGCAGTTTGATTCAGGTTTTATTATCCGCGCTGGTTCTATAATAAGCAGGAACTGTCCTCTTGGATTAGGCACGCTCCGAGGCGTACCCGTCCCCCCCCACTTAGCCAGAGGAAATGGAAGCTCCCGCCGCCAGCCTCTCTCTCTCTCTCTCTCTCTCTCTCTCTCTCTCTCTCTCTCTCTCTCTCTCTCTCTCTCTCTCTGGTGGAAGGGTAGAAGGGAGAGCCAGACAGACTTAACCCCTTTATGATCAACCCCCCCCCCCCTCTCTCGCTTTCTCTCTCTCTCTCTCTGGGGAGGCCAGTCTCTCCATCAGTGTATGGTTAGCATCCCAGGTATCTGATTGGCCGTGCTCAAGTGCTGTGTCATCCCCTGTGGAGCTGTGAGGTAACACATAAGGTGAGAGATTAAAGACTAGCAGCAGTGTTGCTGTATGGACAGTAAACACTGCCTCAGCAACCATGCATCAGCAACCATGCATCAGCAGCAGCAACAGTACCAGTGACAGGGATCGTTTTATCCTGATCAGAATTGTTAGTTGTTGTGGATCATATCATATGTTACCACTTCCAAGCACATCACACCGAGAACGAAATCCTTCTTCTTCTTCTTCTTCTTCTTCTCCTTCTTCTTCTTCTTCTCCTTCTTCTTCTTCTTCTTCTTCTTCTTCTTCTCCTTCTTCTTCTTCTTCTTCTTTAATATAAACTATGAATGAAATGATGTATTGTTGAACGACCTCTGTATATCATGTCATTGTTGATGTTCTGTCCTGTGGCTTAGCTTGATAAGAATCACGCTATTTTACAGATTATATAATACATACAGGAATTCATCAGTCATATAGCCTCATGGTGTAGTGAGCACATGTACTGTACCTAGTAAGCCATCACCAGCCACCATTGTTTTTTTAGGGGTCTGACAGGGGATACTTTGTGTCGATAATGTTTTTTCCTCTATTGGCTCTGCACTACCATGTCAGCAGGATTGCCCATGGCTGCAGAGCTATAGTCAGAGCCCTCGGGAGGGACTGTCTCAAACTCAGCCAGCAAGCATGTGTGATGTATGTGTGTGTGTGTGTGTGTGTGTGTGTGTGTGTGTGTGTGTGTGTGCGTGCATGTGTGTCTATGTGTGTGTGTGTGTGTGTGTGTGTGTGTGTGTGTGTGTGCACGTGTGTGTGTGCCTGTGTGTGTGTGCGCGTGCATGTGTGTCTGTGTGTGTGTGTGTGTGCATGTGTGTGTGTGCCTGTGTGTGTGAACCCAACCAGCGAGTGTGTCGAGCCCAGTCACCATGATGCTAGGCTATATTTACAGCGGGTCGCCTAGCCAAATAGCATCTCCTGCTGCTAAGTGTACTGAGACAAATTATCATTATGATCCTACAGCGGACATGGAAATGATATTTTAGGCAAATCATATATTTTGTTACTCTATAGTAGATAGATTTTTTGAGTGCAGAACATGTCATTTTAATGCATTATTGTCATGCTATGACATTTCACTTCAGCTCTCTGGTGAATGGAGGCTGCTGTTTTAGTATAAAGAAAACATTTTGTTACAGAATTTTCTCAATATTTGTTGCAATTCATTTAATCATTGTAGGACTCCATGAAACCATGGAATAATGTTTATGTTCTGATGATCTTCTTTACTATTTTTGAATTGAGGTCATCTCTAAAGGACACTAATCTGTATTAGATGTTAGGAATATTCAGTAATATTGCTGTTTGTGTCAGATTTAAATTGTGTGCATATTTAAATCACACACTTGTAAAAGTCCATGCCTATTCTCTCGAACAGCCTGGAAGAAAAACAAAAGTGGTTGTATTTGTCTGTAAACCCGTAGCATGTACAGTATATTGAGTTGCATCGGCCAGCGTTTTGTGTTTGGAGGCATTAGTAACAGTTCTATATTTAAGCTGGCCTGATGAACCGTGCTTCCCTCCCTCAGAGTGGGGTAGCCTACGGCTGAGCTGACTGCTGATCTCTGGGATATAAGCCTACAGTTTGAAGTATATCTGTAGGCAACACACTCTCAGACAACTTTCCACAGGGGGAAACAAATGCAACAATAAGGCAAAACTTCAGTGATAACAAACTTGTTCTGATCCAAAATATCTTTGCGCAGTTTTACGTAACTTCTACAGCACTAGAAAATGGACCATTGTTTTGGGGTAAATAGGACAGATGATTCCATATGCAGTGCAGTGCTAATTTTCGGGAGGTTACGCAACAGAAAAAGCTAATTCCATCAAAGCTCTGAGAGAGGATGAGGTTCTAATTAGACATCGTTATTTCTCATTTTTCTCAAAGCGGTGTTTAGACTGTTCAGAGATGCACCACAGCGAATGTAAAGCTGTGGGATATTCGCTACAGTACTGTGTTTGACCCTGCGGAAGCCTCCATGACGGATGAGGGATGATTGTAGCCTTCCGGCGCTGCGGTTCACACTCCTCACACGCTCACAGATGCATGGTGTCTCTGTTTGGAATGGGCGTCAAACCCACCTACTGCTTCTTTAAGACGCTGTGACTCACCTAAACAGAACAGAACAGCTCAGCGGGCTACAGTGTGTGTGTGTGTGTGTGTGTGTGTGCGTGCGCGTGTGTGTGTGTGTGTGTGTGTGTGTGTGCGTGTGTGTGTGTGTGTGTGTGTGTGTGTACAATAGCTATGTGTGATTGTAAGTGTTACTGTGTGTTATATCACACTCCCAGCTTTACTTCTGCTTTTCCAGAGCCTTCTCTGTTTGGGTGACAAGTGCGGCTGTTTTCAAATGATAAAGCTGTCTGGGCGTCAAACACACATCAGCAGGATTCCAAGATGAATATAAACACGCCACACGCCTGCTTGTGTTGGAGAGATACACACTTCCCAGAGAAACATCCAGTCATCTGGGTGTGAAATAAGTCAGTTATTAATATTCCCCCACCCGATGATGATGATGTCTGTGTCTGTCCTATATAAATCAATACAGTGTGGCCAGAGAGGCACGTTTAGAGGGCAATATACATTCTATATATACAATATACAATATACATTAAAGCGTTTTTTAGTGTCTAGAAAAGCGCTATATAAGTCTTCTATGTATTATTATTATGTATTATTATTCATACTGTACAGTATGCTGACCTCCTTAAAAGAGGAGACTCTGTGGCACTGGCCAGTGCGTATGAGGAACACAGTGTGTTCCTGCCGCTTAGAGTGTGTTTGCACAGGCAGAGACACGTACAGCACGTACCATAACTGGTGAGGAGAGCAGGCAGCCAGGCAGGCAGGCACATCAGTTTTCACCAGCATGCTTTTTGAGTCCAAACTCCCCCAACTTTGCTGCATTATTAAATAATCCATGAATAATTCAGCACCTTTCGTATCAAACAAATATTTTGCAACTTGCACCTATAAAATGGGAGGGGAAAAAAACGGTAGTAATATAGAGAGATACAGTTGGGAGGATGTTTGTATTAGTGTTGATGTGGAATCTATGGCCTCTATGGTCTACCTGCTGGAAGCAGATGGATTGTGGACACAGTCTGTCCCCCTGCGGGAAGTGATAGTGATGGTGCTGTTCTGCTCCCTGCATGCCAGAGCACCTCACAGATACTGTACCTATATGACACAGATACTGTAGCTATATGACACAGATACTGTACCTATATGACACAGATACTGTACCTATATGACACAGATACTGTAGCTATATGACACAGATACTGTACCTATATGACACAGATACTGTACCTATGACACAGATACTGTACTTATATGTCACAGATACTGTACCTATATGACACAGATACTGTAGCTATATGACATAGATAATGTACCTATATGACACAGATAGTGTACATATATGACACAGATAGTGTACTTATATGACACAGATAGTGTAGCTATATGACACAGATACTGTACCTATATGACATAGATACTGTAGCTATATGACACAGATACTGTACCTATATGAATTAATGAATGAATGAATGGTCTTTATTGTCATTGATATAGTACAGGTACCATACAACGAAATTTGGGAGGGGGGGCTCCCCTGGTGCTAGGAAAAAAAAACTAAAAACAAGAAGGGAAAAGAGCTGGTTTACATAAATAAAGGCTATGTACACTATCCACTATACTATACTATACAAATAAAACATATGACATAGATACTGTACCTTTATGACACAGATACTGTAGCTATATGACATATCTCTAATCCCACCCCACTGTGTTGTTGCCAGAGAAACCGGTCGGTGGAACATTATGGTCTGTATGGGGGTCTGTCTGAGTGTGGCGACGTCTCTCTCAACAGTGATGGCGTCGCGTTCGGGCCGTGACTCACGTGGTCACATTATTCATGCCTTCCTGCACAGTTTAAGGAGGTCTCAGGGAAGTCTGCCGGATGTACACTTAGAGACACACGCTCACACAGAAAGAAAACACTACACAGTATGCACTTAACATGATGTTTACTGCATTCAGTCTACATGACAAGGGACTTCATATCAATTAGCTTGTTAGCTAACTCTAGTTTCCTAAACAGTAAATGGAAAAGAAAGAACAAAGATTGTATCCCTTTAACCTTTTATACATTATTCAGACTCCCACTATTATTCAGACTAAAAACAAAGTACAGAAAATAACTTTGTATTATCTTTAAAATGTATTATTTTTGAAACTTGAAATCGAGGCAAAAGAGTGTTACACTAAAACATTATGCAGCATTTTTCGTGCAGCACTTGTGAAGTACGTATTTCAATATGGTCTCTTCAGGCATGGTCTGATTAGTTTTCTGCTGGAATGGTGCTGTCTTATCTGGCCACGCAGTATGAACAAGCGAGAGAGCCAGCGCCTCACAGCTTCAGCCACTTAGCTCGTGTGGCTCTCTTCTCCCCTTCACATGCAATAAAGTTTGCAGCCTCATGTGGGGGATCTCTCCTTCCTTTTGAAGCCGGCTTCAGACTTTTTTTGGTCCATAATTTATACATTTACCTTACTTGCTTCTGCGTGCGTTGGGCTCCTGCATTTTTAAAGGCTGAGCATTGAGGGAGTTTCTGTCATGCTCTCTTGCTTTGTTCTGATCACGCAAGGTGCTGCCATCCTACATACGGGAACGCTGGCACACACAGACACGCCCCTGCCTCATGCCACCCTCCTATCTGATTTCACACACACACACACACACACACACACGCGTGTGCGCGCACACACACACACACACACACACACACACACACACACACACACACACATACATACACATATACACACACACACGCACGCACGCACACACACACACACACACACACACACACACACACACACACACGCACACACACACACACACACACACACACACACACACACCACAGCTGAACGATCCTCCTTGGTCCCTGTAAGAACAGAAGTGGTGTGTCGTCCTCCCGTGCCCATGCGTGAGTCTCCTCGTCCTCTGTGGTTTTTAGGGCGTAGTGTACAGTATGCCAAACAGAGAGACCAGAGCCCTGGGGAGACAAGGATGTGTTCCCTTTTCTCTGGCTATGGAACAAACAAACAAATACAATGAACTGGCCAAAGTACACAAAATAATGTGTGCATGTCTTGATGCTGTAGGCACATTTAACGTGAAGAATAGCCTACATTTGTATTTTTCATAATATTTTCATATTTGTTTCTACATTTGTATTTTTCAGGTCATTAATTTCTTAGCATTTTTAAATAGCATTAAGAAAATGTGCCCTTTTCCAGAAATAAAGTGAAATTATAATGTATTCATTGATTGCTCAATGTCAGTGTATTTAATTTTCTTATGTTAGTAGAATTGTATCCATTTGGCAACATTTTGTAGTTCATTAAAATTCCTTTGCTATTATTTCATTAGAACACCCATTACAGAAACACTGTGTTGTTTGTTTACTTATTAACTACACCAACCTCTGTCATTTGTATGTAAGTCTTCTGTAAAATTGTGGATTCTAATCTTTAAATATTTGAGGCTTAGGGGTAATTAGCTGAATTTTCTGTGGTGAGTTTCAGATAGATCAAATACATTATACCAGATGTTAAACTAGGTATTGAACTACTGATATCCAGTCTGTTTTCATATGAAACTGGAAGTATTTAATTAATAATTGTCTCTATGACCACCTATTTCATTCATTATATTGAATAGATTTTTTAATAGTGACAGATTCATGTATCTTGTTGTTGAAAGATAATTTCAGTTCTCATGTTTTTCTTATTTCCTCAATAATAATAATAATTATTATTATTATTATTATGTAAAATTTTTATTAAATTATTGACTTCTCAGATCTCTAAAAATGAAACACAGTACCCCTTGATGAATGAATGTAACTTCCAGATTCCGGTTTCTCAATGAGAGTAGAATAATGTTCTGACCTGGTATCATATCCAAAACAACACAATTTATGACTCAATTGTTTTTCGTTGTCATAGGAAACTTCGTAAACACATTATTTACAGTATGCCTCCAAATTATGTTTAATAAAGTATGTTTATGCAACTCTCATGTAATGTCATTCCTTCAGTAAGTAATTATAGTAGTAAGTATAGATATGTCATTGAAATCAAGTGCTATTTGTAAGTATTTGCTCCATTGTTTACATTTTGTTGTTGACCTGGTATTTATGTAGAAACCACTGAGTGAGGAGTACTTACTTTTTATCCTCCATCATATGTGGCGTGTGTCAGAAACTTAAGACAATAAAGTACATTCATGAGGGTGGTTTCGTACAGTAGATTGCGTTTTTTCCAGTGATAGTTTCAAATAAAACATTATGTCAGTTTCTTTTTCTGAAATGTGCCGACAGTTAGGGATATTCTTCCCTATGGATGGATCGGTCTAATTTTCTCCTGCTGTTGGAGAGAGACTCCTGAATGGTTTACCAACCTGTCTCCTCTCTCTCCTCTCTCTTTATTCGACATCGTTCCCTGAGGCCACGAAGCCCCCCGTCTCTCCTTCATGTGCCGTCATTTAGATTCTCTCCCAACATGTGAATTTAGGTCAGGCCACAGTTTCCTCTCCAAATCCGCTCTGTCTCTCACAGGCTTCCCAGGAACACGTGGAGAAGAGCGTTTCACACGATTTAATCTTATTGGGACAGGGGAAGTGGTGATAAGAACAACAAGCCTAATATGCTGAGGGGTAGTGAGGGATGGTGTACGAGCCAGAACCAACGAGAGGAGAGGAGAGGAGAGGAGAGGAGAGGAGAGGAGAGGAGGGGACAGAAGAGGAGAGGAGAGGAGAGGAGAGGAGAGGAGAGGAGAGGAGAGGAGAGGAGAGGAGAGGAGAGGAGAGGAGAGGAGAGGAGAGGACAGGACAGGACAGGAGAGGAGAGGAGAGGAGAGGAGAGGAGAGGAGAGGGAGCCTGGGGTATGACTGAGAATGCCGCTCACGTCTCAGCACACCGGTCTCAGCCAGCACACACAGCTCCCAGATCTGGCACCTTGCATACTAACAGACAGGCCATATGGCTTCATTATGAGAAATTCACACACATGCACACACACACACACAGACACACACACCACACACGCATATGTGCACACACACACACACACACACACACACAGGGAGTGTGTGACGGATTGAATGAAGACAGCGTGGAGGAGTGTGAAATGGCAGGTTGGGTTTTTCTACCTCCCGGGCTCAGAGGGAGAGCTGGCCCAATTACTAAGATTTACACACAACACAAACAGCATTCACAATCGACGCATGCTACACTGTTCTTCTTGCTCTTATTCTCAATAGTACAGACTGTGATGACAGTGAAACTACTTGATGAATAATCAATATCAACACTGGTTTTGAGAAAGTCAACAACTTCAACTGGCTCGAAACAGAGGAGCAGGCCTAGCCCTTCAACACACAAATAGAGCTACATCAACATCAGGCATGCTAGTGGTTCTTGGTTAAACATTTAAGAGAGATCAACTGCTTCTCTTCTGGTCTTCATGAGAAATAGTTGTGTGTTAACAAATCCCAATTGTTTGTAATGAATAGGCTTTGAAAACTATGGGTTTCTTCACTATACCCAAACCAAAAACAAATTGTATGTGGCACACAGAACCATGTCAACATGGAATAATGGTGCCACCACTGATTACTCAACCAAGACCAATTTACTGGCAAGACCAATTTAAAAATAAATCTTAAGAAACATCTTATTTTACAGTACCTCTCCTCCAGTCAGTGAGTCATTCTCTCGCTTTATTTGTTTTGCTTAATTATCAATATGAGGGACGGAACATGAACCCCCTCCAAACGCTGTACACAGTGGGCAACATGGAATGTAACAGTGTGACACCGATGACACTGCACTTAGTGTGATTCAAAGGCAATTTGGAACACTGCAGCTTGCAATTAGGTCAAATGAAACATATTTTATGACTATAACAAACCCCTCTGTCTGTGTGTGTGTGTGTGTGTGTGTGTGTGTGTGTGTGTGTATGTGTGTGTGTGTGTGTGTATGTGTGTGTGTATGTGTGTGTGTGTGTGTGTGTGTGTGTGTGTGTGTGTGTGTGTGTGTGTGTGTGTGTGTGTATGTCTGTGTGTGTGTCTGTGTGTGTGTGTGTGTGTGTGTGTATGTGTGTGTGTGTGTGTGTGTGTGTGTATGTGTGTGTGTGTGTGTGTGTGTGTGTGTGTGTGTGTGTGTGTGTGTGTGTGTGTGTTTGTATTGTGTTGTCTACTCTCCTGTGGAGTGTACTGGGGGGAATGCTCTTATTTACTGCAGTGGGGGTGTAAGGGCAGCAGGGGGCTGGCTGTGCTGCTAGGACCACTTGAAACACATTACTGTCATTAGTGTCATGACCCAGCGATGGATGAGGGTGGACACGGCACCCTGGGGACCCAGCCAGGCGATGGGAAGCTCTGGGCTCAGGCTAGGGGCTACTCAGGGTGTTGTTGGCAGGACCCCAGGGTGTGGTTTTGGCACCCAGTGTTACTGTTGCGCGGGGGGGGTGAGGCAATATGCTGCTGTCCATGGGACCCCCCCCCCCCTTTCCTATTACTGCATATCGCCCAATCACATCCTAATCGGTGTCTGGCAGGGGAGAGGGGAGAGGGGACAGGGGACAGGGGACAGGGGACAGGGGAGAGGGGAGAGGGGAGAGGGGAGAGGCCATGGGCAGGGGCAGAGGCAGGGTACAGAAGGGAGAGCGTAGAGGCCAGATGACTGGATGGGGCCTGTCCCTGTGTGTCTGGCTGACAGGGGGTGGTGGACCTTCATTACAACTACAAAGACTAATGATTTACTGGGCACGACTGGAAGAGGGGTGCACACAGGGGTTAGCTTAGGGAGCACCTCTCCCCTCTTCCTCTCTGTACGTCACAGTTAAGGAGGTACGACCCACGGAACGGAAATATGATTGAAACAGTACATCTGGTTTGAGATCTGGCTCATAGTTCAGCATTTTTTTTTTTTTACGAGAAATGCAATTAGATGATTTATAGTCTATGTCCATTTAATAGGTGTAAGACGAATTTCCACAAGTGTCTGTTTTTTCTCATTGTAATCACTGCATTACTTTAGAATTAAAGAAGCTGGCGGATTTAATAGATTTAACAGAGTTACATGGAAGACTAAGCAGACATTTTTATTGGATGATGTTGTAACTATAGATTTTTGTGTGGGTTCCTATTACACTTTAAGCTCGCTGATTGAATTTATTTAAGCATGTAATCCAAGAATGGGTGACTCTTCATTATTTTCACTCCTTTGTAATTCACTTGACATTATTAGATACCAAGCCATATGTTATTATAATGTAATGCCTTATTTGAATTGCATGAAAACACATAAGCTAGACATTCCCGCTGCATTACATTTGTTTAATGTCCCCTTGTCTGTAACTGAGGCCATTGGCCTTGGATCCAACAAGGTCAACTTAAGTTCAGTGGCGTTTCAGTCATCAATTACTGTCATAGAATCCATGCACACATGCAGTACAGTATTTACACACACACATAACTTGGTTTTCATTCACTCTAGCCTTTTTTCTACATTGTAGCCTATACATTTACATTTATAAATGGCCTTATCCTGTATGTAAATATTGTAGGTCATATGTAATGTTCCATATGTTGTCTGACATCTATAACAATAGATAACCATTATCCCCATTATCCTAGTTTTCCTACATTGTATATTCATACTTATTGTATTGCGCTTTCACATTTGGTTTCATAATTGACTGAAATGTAATTTCCACATCTTTATTTCCTCATACAATTTTGTTAATGGAGAGTTTCAACGACTAGAGAAATAACCTGCAATTTTGGAAGAATACATTTAATAAATGATAAAAGTAATTTATTGCCTGGAAACCTATTATTTGCGAATAATGTGTGAATGGTGTTTCAGTATTTAGACCTTGTGAGAACAAGAGGTTCAATAAATAAATAAGAAAGCGACTGCATACAACCGAAAAGTTTGCACTGTATTCGGCAAATTCTTACCGCTTCAAATTACGGCGAAAACCCCCCAATTTTCCCCTCTTTGATTTTTATACAGATATATCATCAGACATTTTGGCCATTTGAATGTGTAAATCGTACAAATTGTAGCTTTGATTTAATTGGATTGCATGTCAACAATGGTTAATACGTTATTAACCTCCTATTGTTCTGATTAATTCATTTGAGCCCGGTTGGAGGATAACATGAATGGAACCTGATGGAGGGAGAATGGAACTCAGCAGGTTCTAATGGGGAAGTGATTGAAATTCTCTGGCTCCAGGAGGTGGTGCTTGTTGCCAGGAGACCAGGCGGGTCCAGTCTGGGGGTCATGCTGGTTTTATTGGACAACAAGGTTGACCACCCCCATGACCTCAGAT
>NC_137677.1:46862859-46865359 GCF_963989245.1 Nansenia antarctica
GTTTTGCCAACATTCCTCCTCAGGATAATCAATACTGGAGTTTTTCCCCATTTGCAGCTACTGATGGTTTGGCCAGACAACCGATGGAAACTGGAATCTGCAGAAAGGAACAAAAGAAAACATTGTTCAGAGGATAGGGCGTGAGGTAGTGGGAGGCCAGAGCATTCCTGCTTACCCATAACACACTGGTGGTAAACTGAGACGTCTTCTTCGGTAAAAGCTCTGAACACTGCTTTGTCATTTTCCCAATTGGAAGTGATTACATTATACATATGGAATCATGATTCCATGCACTGACCAAGGTGAATCAGACATTTAGTGATTTAGTTTCACAACAAATGACCCTTTGAGTGAAGTCATTTTCTGGGACTCAGGTGATTAATAGAATTGGAAGCCGTATAATCATCATTGATCGGGTACACATTTTACTAATGTATTTTACAGCATTCCGAAGTTTGGAGTCAGATGTGTATACTCGGGAAGCAGGCACCGGTTGTTACCATCACAATAAAGCTCTCATCGTGAAAAACCTTGAACTTTTTTTGGCAAAATGAAAGCATTTCTGTGTAGTTGCGCCTGTCAGAAGTAATTTGCTCTTGTCTTGCAACAGATGAAGGCCGGCTGATAGGGAGGAAGTACAAGAATCAGGTAAGCAATTAAACTGAAATGCCCTCTCGTCATCCTCTTCTCCCCCCTTCCTCTCCTCTCCTTTCCTCATCCTCTCCTGTCTGCTGCTCAGCATTCATTAGCGCCCCAAACACTGTTTTATCTACAGGAAACTTTCCCGCAGTGAACTCCCGATCACCCTGATAAACCGCTGGGCTAATTAAACAAGGAGCGAGATACAATGTGTGTGTGTTTGTGCATGTGTGTGTGTGTGTCTGTGCTTGTGTGTGTGTCTGTGCATGTGTGCATGCGCATGTGTGTATGTGTGTGTGTGTCTGTGTGTGTGTGTGTGTGCGTGTAGGTGTGTGTGTGTGTGTGTGTGTGTGTGTGTGTGTGTGTTTGCGTAATCCATGGAGCCAACACGGTCGTTCTGTGGGTCTCTTTATCTCTCCGGCTCCTCTCTCTCTGTCTGGCTCTAGCCCTGCTGAATGCTGAATGCAGCGCAGTGAAAGGACTATTTAAATCTGACAGTCCCTCGGATTAGTGTGGGCTAGGTAACGAGGATGCGAAGACGAGAGAATAACAAGCCAGGGAGGTGAACTTGGGGACAGTGAAAAGAAGAGGATTTATGTGGAGAAAAAAAAACGAGAGAAAAATGTGGCCGCAAAAATTATCCCTGTGCCTATCTACATGCTTTTAAAAGTTACACTTTGAAGTTTGACTACTCAAAATGCCCTGCAGATTCAAACGCCTCTCATTTCTTTTCATGGCGTCATTATCCGGATCTAGACATAATAGAGTCATAACTGACTCATAAAAACACAGAGACAGAGAGAAGAAAAAGTTTGTCCCTCCTTTAATGCTAGCTTTTATCTGCTTACATCCGCTGTGCTAAAGCAAACACAGCGCGGCGCGTCTCCTCTCTCCTCCTATCGCCTTTGGACTGCAGACAACTCTAATCCTCTCTCCTTTGATTCCTCTGCGGGCCCAGGCTTAATGAGCATGTGCGAAAACACAGCGTCCCCTGCCCTCCTCTCAGCTCCAAGAGAGAGAGAGAGAGAGAGAGAGAGAGAGACTCTCCAGCTGAACACAGCTCCAAGAAGGGCATATTGAACACACACACACACACACACACACACACACACACACACACACACATACAAACACAGATGCACAAACAGGAACACTGCTCCAAGACGGACACATGCTTTATAGGCTGCTAGAAATCATCAGCACAAAATGGACACACAAGGGTACGCCATATGGGCCGCCTGTGTTTGTGGTGAAACTCAAACACACAAGCGTTGGGGAGAGTTCACTGTATGTAAAGTATTTTGCAATTCTCATGCTGAGGCCTCGGGATGATTCGACACTTTATTGTGATGGTTCCAGGCTTTCGCGATGAGTGTGAGAATGTGTCTTTGAGAACCATATTCCCGACTGGATCTTATATTTCGATGTTGTCTACGAAGTATGCACTCTTCTCCCTGTAGCCTCTGGTTTGTCTCTGATGGGAATGCAGAGGTCATGGTTGTGCAGTATCTACAGTTCAGTGTGTCGTCACTCCAGTGAAGATGCAGAGGTCAGTGTGGGGGGGGGAGGTTACGGTGGCCCTGTGAACCAGCTCCCCTCTCTGGCCCCTCTCCTCGGTGGCCCTGTGAACCACCTCCCCTCTCTGGCCCCCTCTCTGGCCCCTCTCCTCCCCTCAGTCCCTCACATACAGTTGACTCATGGGGTGACATTTTGACAGCGTATAAACAAATAAATACAGAGGTATTTAACTGTGCCATTTCACTGTACACAGCACCCCACAACACTTCAATTCAAACAGAGTTTGGAGTACAGTAGATTGTGATTGCGCCGTGCGCATGGCCTTCATTGCATTGTGTGCACT
>NC_137677.1:46870359-46890359 GCF_963989245.1 Nansenia antarctica
GCAGGGTCATCATCACAATGGGGATCACACTAAGGGGATAATGTGTAACATGCAAATAGATAATTTCTATGGCCAGTCTTCAGTTGTACTTAAGGAACTATATATCAGCAGCAATAGGCTACTTTTTAAAAAAATGTGATTTGAGCCTAGCCGAACATATCCCATTATGTCAAGAAAAATAAACAATACAGTATAATAACTCCTTATTTCGTTGCTTATGAAAAGGTATAAATATTTTGTCTGTAATCTCATTTTGTAAAAAGAAATGGTATCCTGAATCCAGTATCGTGAATCGTATCGAATCGTGAGTAGAGTGCATCCTTACATCCCTAGCGTCCATCTCAAAAATTCAACATAGTGTTTCACATGATTGTGTCGGAAAAAGACACACACTCACTTTGCTTTGCTGTGAACTGCCTATCAGAGACAGACAGCCTTGCACATTCATGTTGACATGCCTCTCTTGTGATCAACACAGATTTTCTTTTCTTTTTTTTGTGTGATAGAGAAGTGCTTCTGTTTGCAATGTTTCTGTGTGTGTGTGTGTCTGTATCTGTGTATGACTGTCATACATACTGCTATTCCAAGCTCTAACCCCCTCCTAGAGATCAAACAGAATTCCCGTCAGCGTTCCCAGTGGTGGTATGGATCCCTGTGCTGTGCCTCAGAATTCTGACGACAAACGGCAAAGCCTCCGTTACTAACGTCCATTAGCACGCTCCTGCTCCCATGCTTATCTCCCCGCCACGCTCCACTCACACAAACACCCCCCCCCCCACACACACAAACACACACACACACACACACACACACACTCACACACACACACACACACACACACACACACACACACACACACACACACACACACACACACACTCACACCCTGCATTAGAGACTGATGTCTTCATTTGGGAGAAATATTCAGCTGACATGTTTTTCGCCCCATTTTCCTCACATGGATTTTCATGTCTCTCTCTCTCTCTCTCTCTTGCTCTCTCTCTCTCTCCCTGTCTCTCTCTCTCTCTCTCTCTCTCTCTCTCTCTCTCTCTCTCTCCCTGTCTCTCTCTATCTATCACTCTTTCTTTTTCATAAAAACCTACACACACACACACACATACACACACACTCACCGACAGACACACACACACACACACACACACACACACACACACACACACACACACACACACACTGGGTAAAGGTTTGATCCTCAGATATGACATCTAACATTATTGATTTGTCTGGTTTACCTATAGATGTCTGTGGAAGCTGTGGAGGGAGACGGGTTTGATCTCTGATCAAACTAGAGTTCAGATCACCTGCTGAGTGTCTGGAAACAACTCTATTATGATGGGAAGGGACTGGACTAGACAAGCTTAGAGCAAACACACACATGCACACACAGACACACGCAAGCACACACACACACACACACACACACACACACACACACACACACACACACACACACACACACACACACACTAGTGTCTGCAACAACTCTGTCAGACAACATAACAAGACTGGACTTTCCTCACAGCCCAAGCTAAGGATACAGTTGTGACCGTATGGTGATCCTCCAGCAGGTTGTTAGGGGGTAATAGCTCAGTGTTTCCTATCTGTCCTGCAGATCTTCAAACGGCTAATTCCTTCACTCTGTCTGCAATTAGTGAGGCCTGCAGTGCATTATTCTCTGCCTCTCTACGTGATCAGGCCCATTAAGACAACAACCAGATACCATTACTGAACACATGATAACAGCTTGACGACACTGAACACAGCGGCACAACTATAATATGATATCTGGGCCATAGCATGTATCAATACTTCGCTACACTCAGTAAAATGATGAAAATATCAGCGACTTCCCTGAACAGTATCTGATTGAAGAGGTACAGAATGACACATCTGTCAACTGTATGATCCCTCTGCTTTCTGTTAACATTTATGATGATGTGAACCAACAATGAAAGCCAAGACTATGATTTATCAACATTGATATTTCATCACACCTGTGTGTGTGTGTGTGTGTGTGTGTGTGTGTGTGTGGGTGGTGTGTGTGTGTGTGTGGGTGTGTGTGGGTGTATGGGTGGTGTGTGTGTGGGTGTGTGTGGGTGTGGGTGTGTGTGTGTGTGTGTGTGTGTTGTGTGTACATGTTTTCCAGATAGACTCACAGCTCTTATCCTACATCTCATCTCTATGGGAAACTCTCCACTTCTCTGTTAGGTTAACCAGGGGGAACTTGAGTGAGACATCCAGTGACCTTCCAGGGTTCCTGTTAACGTTGTATGTGGGTCTCCTGGGTGTATATTGAATATGCATGTAAAGGATCAACTCATATCAGCTCTGCTGGGATCGGTTTGCACCCTTGAGATTAAATTGTTGAACTTTTCCTTAATCGTATCCATAACATAGAGTATTTTCATGAAAGAAAATCACCAACTGTCCCCCAAATTAAGTTTTTCCTTTTTTTCTACTTAACTTCTGTGTGACCCCGACATTTGCATATTACATCTACAGAGAACGAAATATTAAGCGCTTGAGCGAATTACATTCCCACAGTAGACATCCCCTGTGAAGCGAGAGCGGGCGGGCTTAAACCCTTTTGAAGATAATGTGATTTTTCATTTGGCTGATAAGGACGTGTCATGGAATGCTTGATTATTTGGACACTAAGCATTTTCCATAGATTACTGGGAGGGACAAAAATTAATCCAGCATCATATTATCTCCGGCTCAGACAGGCAGAGGCAGTTGTTTCCTGATTTCTGTCTGGCCGTCTGAAGGGATCTGCTCTGATTCTGGTCCTGCTGGCTGGTGTCAAGCTGCTTATACTGGGACAGCACCTGTGCCGTGTGTGGTACCGTCCGCTGCACAGATGACTCTACAGTGCAGATTACTCTAAGCAAATATACCACATACAAACAAACAGACATGTTTACCCTCTACTCAAGGATGATTCACCAACTTCCACTGATGATAGATTTTTTAAATAAATGTAAGAATTGGTTCCAATGCCCTGATCCAATGCCCATATGTTACAGGTCTCAAGCATGAAATCAACACGTAGGCTATTGATATCTCTCACAGCTACTTTGCTGCTGCTGTCAGTCAGAGTGTCCACATGAGTGAACTCTGTGCACTGTGCACACTACTATTATGTGCCAATAAGAATGTAAGTATTTAGTTTCAAGTGATTGCCTCAGTACAAACATATACGTTAAATAAACCTAAAAGTCAAGTAGCTAGAAGGGAAACTATCTGGAATGATCTCTCAACACATTCGAATCAAATAATCCTCTCAGCACACGGGCCAAACATTGCTGACTTTCCACTTCCTGTCGATTTTTCACCCCTTTTCTGTCCTCTGCTCTCGTTTTCCATTCCTACCGCAAAACCACAGCTAGTGATGTCATAGGGTCTGTTACAGTAGAGAATCGTTCATTTTTCTGTGAAGGGATTTTCCCTTCAGGACCAATCAGCTGGTGTGAGCCGTTAGGCTGGGTTAGGGCAAGCCTGGTGGCCGCTGGCCAGGGAAGAACAGATGAATAAGCAGACTCACAGGGTCCCAGTGTTTTTCTTCCTTTTGTCATCGAATGAAAACATTGAAATAGATTCATAAGCTTCTTCCTCCATCGGTTGGCTGCCAAGCCGACCTGGCAAACACGGACAAGCCTGATTGGATGAGACGGACGGGGCAGAGGGGACAGAGAGGGAGGGAGGGATAGAGAGACTCACAGAGACAGACACACACACACACGCACACACACACAGGTTAAAGCTTAACAAAGACACATAGAGAGGAACCAGCAGAAAGAAAGAGAGAGAGGCACAAGTGCTTGTGTTTCTCCACAGAGTCTCTGTTGGAAGAGGTCCAAACCCCAGGCCATGACATGTAACAGGCGTACGATTACATCGTCTGAATGAGAAAAAGCACGCTGGGGACTGTGCTGGTTTGAACAATAGGCACCATTGACCAACGTTTCTTTTGGTCAGAGAACATTAAAATGGCCCGCTACTGTTGTCTGTCTGTCTGTCCCTCTCCAGTATCTCCATCCTTGAGTGGCCTACAGTATTCGTCAACGATAGCAGTTTGAAGACCTCTCCTCTTCTCTCAAAAAACAAACACGCAGTCTCAAACGTATTCAGCATGTTCCCCGAGAGGCTAAGTTATTAGAAAGTTTCCCAAAATATTTGGATAGCGTGGTCCTGGTTGGCCGGCTATGGTTCTGAATTGGGTCTAATGCCTAACAAATGTGGCCAGGCGGTTCTGCGTGGTTCCGTCACGCTGCGTGCTGTTTGAACGTCCTCTGTGCAGCCCGGAGAGCTAAGATCAGTGTAATTGGTAAAGCCCTGTCCAAACAGTGGGATTAGAAGACACAGTGACCTTTCAGAAACACATCATCCCTACCACATGGAGAGTGTTTTCTCAGGCCTACAGAGGCTCCACCTGAGGAATGCATGTCCAATTCTCATCCCCAATCTTCATCTTTATCTTCAGGCAATAGTTTTATGATCATTTGTAACGTGAAAGTCCGCTCGCCGTGTAGAGTCACTATCATCCCTGGTGTCCATCTATTAGAGGCTTTTTCCTATTATTTTATGCCGTCGTCCACTGTGAGTGTTTTCAGGGGTGTCTGATGCTCATCATAGTCGTTTGTTTTTGTCTACCGCTTGCGGAGACGGAATAACACGCCTGAGGTTTGTCCTCTCTGAGTGGACAGGGGGGGTCAAGGAGACATCTCTAGTCCAAAAGGGAGGACAGAACTCTGGGAGGTACGACGTTCGTCTTCCTCAGCATTGCATTGTGGGTGAGGTCTGTCTCTGTTAATCTCACTATCACTGTCTGACACAGAGGCTGTTCTATATCTATGGTTTGACCTTAGCCATCACACTATATCAAACTATATATAATGTCACTGAGGGGCGATACTCAGTATATGAACGGACCATTTGAAAACTATGATGGCAAATCCATAGAATTGACTGAGATTTAGAAGCCATCTTGGAGCCTCCTAAGGTCAGGCTCAAGCTTATTTTATTTTTCTCTCAGATGTTTTGACATGGGAAAGCAGCATCGGTAACATACCAAACAAATGCACCTTGAAATGTCCAAATGAAGACCTCCTGTTCCCTAAGCACCAATCTCTCACAATAAGCACTTCATCATTGAGGAATGTTGGTGTTTATTATGTGTGAAATAACCTTTAATGTGAGGGCTGCTCCTGGTAATTGCTGGATTTCAGTGCAAGCGTACTTCTCTCTCATGTCCACCTGTGTCTAATGTGTCAGGGTGGGAACCAAGCCCAATAATCTGCTCTGATTGGTTGCGGATCACTGAGGTTAGCCCCCAGGTTACAACAGTAGCCAATTGGAGAGCAGATCCCCCGTTTGCTAAACTGGTCTTGGTTTCAGTGTTTGTGTACATGTGTGACACATGATATGGGTTTACACCCCCAAGGCCCCAGTGCCCATAGGCATGTGTCTCTATGGGAAATTAACTCTGGCTTTGAGCCAATCTGCTTATACAGAAGAGTGGCAGGAGGTGGTTCCCTCTGCTTAAACTATCAGCTCCCTATTGTTATCTATATATCTAGACTTCCTTATACAAGGAAAGGTACAGTAGCATGGAACTGAGGCTGTTTTTTGCCATATTCAACCATGGTCAAGGTACAGTTATTGGTATTAAAAAATGAAGTTCAGTAGAGAAATGTGTTTCAAATACAGATTTGTATTATATTTTTGTGAACCTATAAAAAGGAACCACAAATGAAGCCATGCGGTATGAGGATTATAGACATGGAATTGGAGGATCATCTGTAATTGACTCCAGGCATTGGTGCCTATTGTTTCCTGTTATCTGTGACCCGTGCAGACATCCTCCCCTACATAGAGACCTATCCAGTCTGCTGAGATCTGCCTTTCTAACAGTAATCAATAAGCCAATCTCCCAGCTCTGTCCTGCCCACCAAGATAGATAATGACCCGCCCACGCAGGGTGCAGAAGGACAGAGGTCAGCCCAAACACAGAGAGAGTGTGTGTGTGTGTGTGTGTGTGTGTGTGTCTGTATGTGTCTTAACTGTGTGTGTGTGTGTGTGTGTGTGTGTGTGTGTGTGCGTGTGAGTCTGTGTGTGTGTGTGTGTGTGTGTGCGTGTGAGTCTGTGTGTGTCTGTGTGTGTGTGTGTGTGTGTGTGTGTGTGTCTTTGTCTGTGTGTGTGTGTGCGCGTGTGCATGTGTGTGTGTGAGAGGTGAGTGTGCATACAGCTGTATAGTAACCCTATAGGCCAGGGAAAGGCCCCCGGCTCACCATGGTTTATGAATGTTCACCATGCCACAAACCCTTTCATTCCTGCTGGCCAGCGTCTGTCATCTTCAGTGCTGCTCAATACAGATCAATGGAGTTTATGTCCTGGACACGACCATCCGTGGAGCCACTCAGCATCGGAGTCTGTCAAGTCTGCACCGGTCTGATCAATGACCCTAGAGCCTCACAGTCTCCCCATTTACAACCTCCTATTCCCAGTCTCCACCCTGCACCCACACACACACACGCACACACGCACAGACACACACACACGCACGCACGCACACGCAC
Organism: Nansenia antarctica; assembly: GCF_963989245.1. NCBI lineage: Eukaryota > Metazoa > Chordata > Actinopteri > Argentiniformes > Microstomatidae > Nansenia > Nansenia antarctica. The sequence goes on from NC_137677.1 coordinate 46,876,959, forward strand.
ACACACACACACACACACATACACACGCACACACACACACACACACACACATACACACGCACACACACACACGCACACACACGCACACATGCTCACACACACACACACGCACGCACACACCCACACGCACACACGCACGCACACACACACACACACACACAACCCTGCCCTTGGCCGTGTCAGAGAAATCGAAACTCACTGATCAGACGCTTACAGGAGAAAGGAAACGAGAAATGACAAGTCACCTCTGCAGCACCTGGGGACCCCGGGGGGAGGGGGGGGGGGTTGGTTGTGTTGATCTCTCCTCCTGGTGTAGAGGATTACAGCGGGGTGTTCCCCTGTGAGTCAGCCTACTAGTTTCTACCCTAGTCGAGATCACAGGCTGATAAGCTCATATGTGGACCATCATTAGAATATAGCTGCTGTTCTACATTGGTCTCCTGCTATCATGGGAGTTGACAAGAGCTAGTTGATTAGGTCAGCCTTTGATACAGCACCACCTGCTTTTGGGGTTTTGTGCATGAGTGAGTGTGCGTGGGTGTGTAGGTGTGTGTGTGTGTGTATGAGAGAGAGAGAGAGAGAGAGAGAGAGAGAGAGAGAGAGAGAGAGAGAGAGAGAGAGAGACACTGTAGGCCCATCCAGTCTCTGTGAAGGCCATGTAATTAATAGACTCATTACCTTTCAATCTAAACCTGCTCTCCCTGTTCCCTCTCTCCCTAGGGTCACAGGGTCTGTATGACACTTCGCATTGATGAACACTGACGTGAGGAAGAGGCCTTGGGTGGAGGTCTGGGGGAGACTGATGGGGGGGAGGAGAGGCAGCTAGAGAGGCAGATGGTAAGGGTGATGTGGGGGTTGGGTAAGGCTGACCGACTGCATATTTGATCACCTCTCCTGGTGCTCATTCCCAGAATGCCACTGAAAGGCAGTTAGCTCTCCATCTTGTGTCAAACTCCGCTGATGAGAGAGAGAGAGAGACGCACACACACACACACACACACACACACACTGCTGATACGGCACAGGCACATGTGTGTGTGTGTGTGTGTGTGTGTGTGTGTGTGTAGGTGTGTAGGTGTGTGTGTGTGTGTGCGCATATTTGTATGTGTGCTCACACTGGGGATGCGTGCCTTCTGGAAAACCTCATCCCAGGTTTATTTTTCATCCTAATGATGCAGGCTGAAAAAGTTTCATTATAGCGGAGATAGTTTACCATCACTTATTGTTTGTTTGCTATAGTGTATCATTCGGGTGTTTAGGGTTTGATCAGTGTGTTCTGCCAGATCGTCCTGTTTTAATCAGCGCCTGAGCGTCTTGACCTTGTGTATAAACAGAGTAGAGGAGAGGAAATAGAGAGGGGCGGAGGGTGGGAGGTAAGGGCCTTGAGCGGATGGACATAGGCACTAAAGGTCAAAATAACAACACGTAACTTTAAAGAAAGGGACTGTTCAAAAAGTGTTCATCCTGTCTGTGTGTGTGTGTCTGTGCGTGTGCGTGTGTGTGTGCGTGTGTGTGCGAGTGTGTGTGTGTGTGTGTGTGTGCGCGCGTGTGTGTGTGTGTGCGTGCGTGCATCCCTATCTTCTGGCAGAGAGGGGGACTAATTGTCCTGCTTGTTTAGCCCACCCACATGTTAGTGGGTTGTGAACTGGGAGGAGATTGAATCCTCAATCTAACAAGGCATGGCTCCTATAGGCTGATTGATTGTTCTCGCCTATTTGCCCGACATTTGTAATGGTCCCCCCTTTGAAGGCAGAGAGAGAGAGAGAGAGAGAGAGAGAGAGAGAGAGAGAGAGAGAGAGAGAGAGAGAGAGAGAGAGAGAGAGAGAGAGAGAGAGAGAGAGAGAGAGAGAGAGAGAGAGAGAGAGAGAGAGAGAGAGAGAGAGAGAGAGAGAGAGAGAGAGACCCCAGTCCCCTCTGGCAGAAGTAAGATGGACATTGTGTTGTGTGGCTGTGTGTGGGGCTCCAGGAGCAGGGCAAGGGCACAGCAGACATGACTCACTTTGAAGAGTCAACAATACATGCAAATTGCATTTCATCTGGCTCCCGTGCTGCATAAATATCACCCTACAACAGCTGAGACTGATAGATCTTACCATATTCTACATTTGTGTACGGCATATGACGCGCATAGAGGCTATATTTAAAATGTTGACTCACTTAAACTTTCCATTGCATTAGGATTCAACAATATTTGAAGTTTCCTGAAGAGCACGACTAGTGAGGACATTATTTCCTGCTTAAATCCCCCCCCACCCCCCGCACATATTTTTTTTCATTCTCTATAACTTTGTCACAATATGATAGGTGACTTCTTTTGCCTTTTTAACACACTGTGTGTGTGTGTGTGTGTGTGTGTGTGTGTGTGTGTGTGTGTGTGTGTGCGTGCGCGTGTGTGTGTGTGTGTGTGAGAATAAAAGTGAGTGTAGTATGCTTGCTCAAACACTCCTACTCTACCTCCAACAAGAATCAAATGTGATTTCCAGCATAAAGGAAAGACCTTTCCTCAGACCCAGCTGAATGATGGGGTAAATGGCTGAATGAATGAGCTAATTAGTTTTGGTGCCCTGCAGGGTTATTCAACCGATAGTCCTGGCATGCTAAAGGCTAATAGAAAGCTAATGGAAGACCCTGCTGAGGTAATGGAGGGGTGGCGCTGTGTTAGAGGTGTAAAAGTTATCTTTTAACAGACAGGGAAACAAAGAAAGAGAGAGAGAGAGAGAGAGAGAGAGACGGTGAGGGACATAGAGGGGTAGGAAGGTATAAAAAACACTTGACAGTTGAAGAAAGCAGCCTCTATTTATACCATCCCTCCATCCACACGTTGCTGATGTGCTGCTCGCTCTGTGTAAAAAAAAAAGAAAAGAATCCGAGGTGTGGAGCTGAGCTCAAGGAGGAGAACAACCAGTTTGTCCTTGTACTGGTTTTCTGCTTGCGTTGGCCAAACAGCAACTGTAGCTGTCTCCGGCTGGGCCTGCAGTTGAGGAGCTGTGTACCTGAGCTGAAGGACGAGGAACGCAGGAGGGGGAGGAAACAGTGACTGGGTAATTGATGACTGTTGGTTGAGTAGCTTTTATAAACACTGCATATATTTAGAGAGCGGGAATAAACGGAAAAAAAGGGGTGAGGGGTGAGAGAGTGAGAGAGAATACGTGAAGGGAAGGGGGGAGAGAGTGACACAGAAAGTAGAAGGGTGAGAGAGAGAGAATGAGAGAGAGAGAGAGAATAAATGGACAGAAGTAGGGGAGGAAGAGGAGGAGGAAAGTATGGGTGGGGAAATAGACACAAAGAGGAAGATAGTCTTGTTTGTGGTCTACTTTCATCGTCTCCTTCATGGTAAAAGTTATGGACGGGCTCTCATTACTAGTTAGTACTGCTGTCACTATTGGAGTCATATGAGGACAGTAAACAGGAGAGAGATGAGACTAGTCAAGGATATTCCATGGAACGTACTGAAGACACCTTACTGTACACACCCCCAACCCCCCCCACCCCCCACTCAACACTGCTACTAGGCCCAGAGATGGAGGCCATTGAACTCTGCACCTGCTCTCTGTGTGTGTGTGTGTGTGTGTGTGTGTGTGTGTGTGTGTGTGTGTGTGTGTGTGTGTAGGTTTTTAGGAAAATAAAGAGTGATAGATAGAGAGAAAGAGAGACATGAAAATCCATGTGAGGAAAATGGTGCGAAAAACTCCCAAACAATTTTTCCCAAATGAAGACGTCAGTCTCTAATGCAGTGTGTGTGTGTGTGTGTGTGTGTGTGTGTGTGTGTGTGTGTGTGTTTGAGTTTGAGAGAGAGAGAGAGCATGAAAGAGAAAGGGAGATATAGAGAGACACAGACAGAGAAAGGGGGGCGGGGAAGTAAGTTTGCCGGCACTCCAATTCTGTGTCACCTCTCATTATTCTGCTCCTCTACCGCCCCCTCAGCCCTCAAGGTCCTGGGGACATTTGTCTTCTCTTTGCTGCTGTAGAACAGAGGGACTGCTGCTTCTCTCCTACTGTTTAATGGATCTGTTTTTTAGTTTGCGACAGCTCCTCAAAACTAGACTCACAGTTCCTGAATTTGTGTCTGAATTTGTGTCAAGTCTACCCTACTCTATATTCTGGTTCTTGCCGACGCACCCGGGGCCCAGCAGAAAGCTGCCCTTCACCCCTGAACTCTGGCACGCCACACCACACCACATTAGTTTACTGTTCAGCACCTGGTCAGCCAGAGGAGGATGGGTCACCCCTGGAGTCCCATGGAGTGTTTCCTTGCCACAGTGACCTATATTTTCCCGTGGCTTATTTTTAGGGGGGTTTCTATGGATCATATAGTTTGTATTCTATTTACTATTTATCTTTTTTAGTATTGTTTTACCTGTGAAGGACTTTGTGACATTTGTCTATGTAAAAGGTGCTATGGAAGTACTGATTGATTGATTGATTTTTTGTTAGACTTCCAGTTATCTCTTATGTAAGTGTTTAATGTTTCACGACATGGGACAGATGTTATAAAGATCCGTCTGAAGATAATATGTATGTTACGGGGTGTACAGACAAATTGTAGACCATTCTATTCAATGATGAGTGTAACTCACACTGCTTCTTTGCGCTTTGTGATCTGTGGAAGCTTTGATTTAGATCATAGTGTGTGTGGCAGTGGGAGGGTTCTAATACAGGGTATTACTTTGAGCGATACATAAATAAAGTGTGATTACGGATGCTGGTAAATCCACACACACACACACACACGCACACACACACACACACACACACACACACACACACACACACACACTTTCTCTCTCTCTCTCTCACCTCTCTCTCTCTCTCTCCTTCTATCTGTCCCACTGGTATTAACACCAGCTCGGTGGCTATGGGGTGTTGATTAAGGACACAAGGGGGGTGTCTGTCTCGTGTGTGTGTGTGTGTGTGTGTGTGTGTGTGTGTGTGAGTGTGTGTGTGTGTGATGAATGCGATGGCTGGGAGCCGGCTACTTTTGTGTTTTGAGGGGTTGGAGATTCCATGGACAAACACAAAGCAAACAGGATTTTCCAGCATTTCACAGGCGGGAGAGAATTAGGTGAGTGGGTTTTTAGTGAGTGTGTGTGTGTGTGTGTGTGTGTGTGTGTGTGTGTGTGTATGTGTGTGTGTCAGCAGGATTGTTCCAGCATATTGCAGGGCTGAGTGGAGATCAGTGATCACAGTGGGAACCAAAGCCTTGCAATAAACACCAGTCTCCTACTCACACACAAACACACACACACACACACACACACACACACACACACACACACACACAGGCGCACACCCACATACACCACAGTCTTTCACAAAGAGTTGCTTGAACAGCCAAGAGCTGCGGGCTAGCAGGTTCAGTCCAACCACTCTGAACTCTCCTAAAGCAGGTTCCTTTCTGTGACAAAAACAAACTATGTTGGCTAAGGATGATGTTGACCTTGGCAGGGTTATTTTGAAGACCTTGACATCTTCCACATCTCAAATGTATCAACACAGATAGTGTAGCAGTAGAGAAAGGCATCTTGATGGCTTATTTAAAAGTCCAACGTGTTTATTTGGAGGGGTGCTTTTCTTTTACCAGTAAAAAGTAATTAAGAGGTCCTTTGTTGTTGTAGCAAAGTAAAGAGCTTCATCCCTTTTAATGTCGGAGACAGGGTGGGCATGGAAATCTTGTCAGGAATTTAATAAAGGTGCTCTGACGGCATATACCTTCCAATCTGATGTTGTCATAGGATTCGGTTGCAACCACATGTAGGACTGAACACACAATCAGGGACAGACTCATTAAGAGATGAGTCAGACAATGTGATGAGTAACAAGTCAGATACAGTACGCTCAAATATCCATCATGGAATAATCACGTCGACAGCACTGCGGGTGTGAGGTTGAGTGATGTCCTTTCACGAAAAGGTGTTATCCAACAGTAACAGTGTTATCCAATGGTTGTGTAGATGAACTGTACAGAGAGCAGTAATACTGCTTTGTAAAGTGGCTTCTGCTTTGAAGTCACCACATTCGGCACTCAGAGGATTGGCCTCCATCTGGACAAGGGAAGCTTCTATTCCCATATCAACACACTGAAAAACAGACAGAAAAACACACTCATCTCATGGGGACTGACACATCGTGTCCCAGCAGACTGTGGTGTTGGGTCCTAGGAGAAAGGGTGTGAGCGGATACTAAATGAGCTTTTTTCTATATGGACATCCATCCTCTACAGTATGTTAGCTTGTCTGATGGGTTCCATGTTCGTGTTATCCAATATGTTTGTCTGGCTCTTTGGAACATTACATGTTAAATAAAATGTAATGTTAAATGCAATTAAAACATTACATTTACTTCCTCCATGTAACAGCAATATATCTAGAGAAGTTTAGATATCTACCACTCATTCCGAGAGTTCACACAAGAATATGCAGACAGACACACACACACACACACACACACACACACACACACACACACACACACAGACAATGAGGGGAGAGGCTTGATGACTTGATTACAAACATATTGGTGTATGGTCCTGTGCTGGCAGTAAAGAGAGGGTTTGCATTTATACTGAGTAGTAACATTGTAGCAGTAATGGGGTATTAGATTGGGGTTAAGCGTCTGAATGGGAGTGGTCCGCCCAGACTGGCCCTGGGCTACTCGAGCAGCCGGCTAGCATAATTAGCATTAGCATAATCGCTGGACACCGGAGCGCCACAGAAGGTAGAACGCGGTCAGGAGAGGAATCTCATTGCCCTCTGACCAATGTTTAAATCCACTCACTGCAACTAATAGATGTTGTTTTTTCCAACGCAGGGTCTTTTCAGAACGGCTGGGGTCTGCCAGGTAAGCCGTGTGACCTGGACGCTCCAAAGGCAAGCAGCCCCACTGATAAAACGTTGGAAAGAGAGGCTAAAGAACAGCAGGAGACACCCACACACACGCACACACACACACACACACGCACACACACACACACACACACACACACACACACACACACACACACACACACACACACACACACACACACACACACACCCACCCAGGGGTAGAACAGAGAGGCCAGACAGAACAGCAGCACACTGTATTATGATCTGTTGTTCCCATCCAGAGAAAAGAGGAGAAGAGAAAGAGTTTGAAAGGAATAGAGGAGAGAACAACCACGCGTCTGCAGGCCTGAATTATCCTAATAATGAGTCTTTACAAGGAGGATGACCCTCCCAACAGCAGGACCTTCCTAAATCCCCCTGTTCACAGAGAGAGAGAGAGAGAGAGAGAGAGAGAGGGAGAGGGGGAGAGGGAGAGAGGGAGGCCCCAGTCCACTCTGGCAGAGAATCAGAACCTCTCTGACTAAGCATAATGGTTAGCCTGGCCTTGTGCAGCCTCTCTCTCTCTCTCTCTCTCTCTCTCTCTCTCTCTCTCTCTCTCTCTCTCTCTCTCTCTCTCTCTCTCTCTCTCCCTCCCTCCTCTCCCTCCTGGGACGGGTCCTATTTTAAATTTAATGAAAGAGAAGAAAAACACAGAGCTGCATGGAGCACAAATGAGGCCCCGGAGAATCCCTAACCAATTTGTGTTGGACAATAAAAAACAACCCTGGATGAGCACTGGTGAGATGCAGACAGGCTCAGAGGGATGGAGGGAGAGAGAGAGAGAGAGAGAGGGATGGGAAGAGAACAGAGAGGTGTTTATTCTTTAGCAGGATTAGGACAGGGTGGTCTCGGCTGTATCTACTAACGCTCAGTCACAAAGGACCCAGGGATGGGTCTTCTCTATTAACTATGCAAGGCTACAGTGTGAGGCTTGTGGAGGTAGACATCGGAGGATAGGCTTATTGTAATGCATAGAATGGAGACGCCTCCACAAGCCTCCACTGTTGCCTTAGCCTTAGTAGCCCATAGTTTATTCAGCCCAGACCAAGGCTGCGAGGCTAGTATGTAGGGCAAGGATACGTCTAGTGAGTGTAGGAAGGAGTGGGTGAACTGTTAGATACAGTATAAAGTGGGCAGGATCGACGCGCTTAATGTTTTAAACATCTAACCCACAACCGTTCTACCACAAATTGACTCGCAAAGCCTATGTCCTTCCTTAAACATGTTCCTCCCACTGTCTCTCAAGGTGGACGTGAACAACGGGAAGAATCTCGCACAGGGATCGGTTTAACGAATTCCCTCTCATGTTTTCATGATTGTGTTAGAACCCGCTGCTTTGATAGTGGGTGAATAGGAGGTCAGGTGTGGAGAGAATTGGTTTAAACCGATGCATTGAGAACTGTGTGCTATTGAGCAGCTCCAGGTTGAGCTGGCTCTATAGGACTGTGACCCGGGGGCCACTGGCCTGCTTTTGCCCCCTGAGAGGGAGACATGCCCGGGCCCTCCTCCTACTCCAGTCTCCAGCCTCCCGGGCCCATTCAGTCCCGGCCACCAGCCATACAGAGCCATTGAACTCTCCCTAACCCACTAATCAGACCCTCTTCTCCTTTCAGCATGGACATAAAGCCTGTCTTGACCACCATTTTGTAGGTCATCCACTGGGGTCTTTGTGTGTGTGCTTCTACAGAGCAACAGAGAGAACCTCCTCCTCCTATTGAGTCAGAGAGTAGAGCTCCCCCTCCGCAGATGGAGAGGAGGCATCCGCTATATTAAGCTGTCACTGTGCATCTAAATCTGTTCCTATTTCGCCTCGCACTCTTCTTTTGAACAGCTTTTGTGTGACGGTATTCAGCTGTGAAAAAAAAAAAAAAACACAAAATGAGATGCAAATCCGACAATTCAGTTGGCAGTGTGTTTGTGTGTGTGTATGTGTGTGTATATGTGTGAGCGTGCGTGCGTGTGTGCATGTGTAAGTACGTGCGTTGTTGTGTGTGTGTGTGTGTGTGTGTGTGCGTGTGTGCATCTGCGTGTCTGTTTGTGTGCACAATTGTGGTGTGTGTGTGGGTCTAATTCCTGCAGCCTGGTCTCAATCTGCTGCAGCATTATGTTGCTGTACAGTCCACCAGTGGTAACACAGTTGTTGGTGGAAGGGTATTGTGAGCCGGTGGCAGGGAGAGAAATCACTAAAGGCTTCCAGACAATGGCTACCGTTTAACCAGGCTACAGAGATGCGCAACGGCACGCACAGGGACACCCGAAAAGACCCACACAAAGACGCCCACAAAGTAGGCTATGAGTCATACTGAGAAGAAGGCTGGGGCTAGAGAGAGGAGGGGTCTGAGTTGGGGCCGTGTAAGACCTCTAGCTCCATTATACCCTTGAAACAATCCTCGCTCACAGATTGGATTTGCATCTCTAATGGGAGTTGAGGCTGTTGTTTCGGAGAGGCTTTGGCTGGGCTGTCCCCAGAGCCCAGGGCCCCACACTGAGGCCCTCCGTCCACCAACCTCCATCCCTGTCCTAACCCCCAGCTCTAGCCTTATACCCCAGAGCCCAGGGCCCCACACAAGGGCCCTACATCTAGCCTCCATCTCTGTCTTAGCCCCAGCTTCAGCCTCCATCGCTGTTCTAGCCCAAGCTCCAGTCTCCATCCCTGTTCTAGTCCAAGCTCCAGTCTCCATCCCTGTTCTAGCCCAAGCTCCAGTCTCCATCCCTGTTCTAGTCCAAGCTCCAGTCCTATACAGTCCCAGCCCCATACAACCTAAGCCAAGCCCCAGCCTTATGTACGGTACCTAAGCCAAGCCCCAGCCTTATGTACTGTACCTAAGCCAAGCCCCAGTGTTTTACCCCAGCCTCTCTCTTATCTTAGCCCAAGCTGCTGCTTTAGACCAAGGGTTTTCTGGGGGGCCAGCATGGAAATGAAGGGCTCAGGGTGTTAGCACTGGTATGTAAGGAGGGGAATGACCTGAGCATACAGTAAAACCCCCTGGTGTTAATGACTTAATGGTGTTAAGAGGAAATGGAAGAAAAGGACTTGAACCTGATACCTGATAAGTCAGCACCCAAGAACCAAAGACCCAGTCAGAACGTGACTCCTGGCCTCCATAGGATTCCAGTACCATGCTTTAGATACACAGAGCTAGGTGTATTGACGTTCCATGCTTGTACCAAACTCCTCCATGACAATAACATCTACGGTAATTTTCCCTCACAGTGGAGTATAATTTGCTTGGAGCTGTTGATGGCACTCACCATGGCAACCACTAGATTTTTTATTTTTTTTTGCCAAACTCTTAAACTCTGTATCGACTAATCGACTAGTCTGGCTCTGACCCAAACCTGACCAGGTGCCCCCCCCCCCCTCCCTCTATCTCTCTCTCTCTCCCTCTCTCTCTCTCTCTCTCTCTCTCTCTCTCTCTCTCTCTCTGTGTCACTGGCGCTCAGTGATGTTTGGCCATGGGTTAGGGTTAGGGCCATGGGTGTTGCTGAGCCCAGCCCAGTCAAGCAGAATACCTATCCTATACTTCCATAACAGGAAAGGACGCCCTCAGAGTCATCCTCGTGCTGAAATATGAGCCAATTAACAAGTGCAGCGGTTTTTGTTATTATTTCTCCCTGAATTAATCTTATGGAAATTGGAGCTAAGAATAAGGTATGTATTTCCCATGGCGTAGGTCTGTGAAATAGGTTGCACATGTCTTTCCTGAGTGGTGTTGCCCTCTCACATCACATCCCACTCACTATTAGCTCCCGCCCAGTTCTCATGAGGACCGCTTTTGCTAGGCGCATGAATTTCGTCTTTAAGCTAAACAAACAGTATTCAGTTACTCTCTCATATTTGTCATTCGGTCTGGTAATCATTTCACTTAGAGGACAGAGGAAATAGCGACCCGTAGGAACGATACATATGGTATTATCACATGAAAATGGCATAATTGCACTGTGCTTATAGTGCTGGTTAAATAAACCTACTGTAGAGCTCATGTTGCCATGGTCCCCTCCCCTGTGCATCAGACAGCCAGCGGTGCTGTTTTAGCTGGTTTGGGTGGCCTCTTTAACTGTCACACAGTCGTTACATTGAATTTTCATTTTCATAATGGATGCCATTTGAACTGCCTCATTTCACCACTTCTCAACTTAGTAAGAGGTGTGTGTGTGTAGCTACTGTATGTATGTGTGAGAGAGAGGAAGTGAGAGAGAGAGATAGAGAGAGAGAGAGAGAGAGAGAGAGAGAGAGAGAGAGAGAGAGAGAGAGAGAGACCATTGTATACACTTCCTTGGGCACCACAAAAGAGAAAATATGGCCGTATTTGGGAAACAGTAACTATAATGCTCAATTGTTTGGCCTTTATATAAGACGGATAGCCATCATGAATCAAAGTGGAAGGCTAATGCACAGGAAGTGAGAAAGAAACAGAAGTGAACAGCTTTGAGCTGCAAATACCAAACACATTAAAGACTGGCCTTCGTCCAGAGAGGTCTTTCAATTACACAGAGTGAGTCCAAGTCTGCTGCATGGGCAAGATGTATAACTCTGAGCTCGGCCAGTAGATGAAACAATTAAACTAATCTATAGATTTAATTAAAAGAACACATCTGGGAATGCATGGCATGTAGACAATGATGTGAGTAACAGACAAGCCGTCCACAAATCGAAGCGTCCTGAACAATCAGTGCTAAAAGCCCATCCCATAAAGCATCAGGAGACACACATGAGATGCCAGACCTGCTTAGACTGAAACAGATTACCTCTGAGAGAGAGAGAGAGAGAGAGAGAGAGAGAGAGAGAGAGAGAGAGAGAGAGAGAGAGAGAGAGAGGCGTCTTTCGTCAAAACTGAAAGCATTAAGTCAGAACTGTGTCTGGCGAGTGCAGTATTTATGGACATGGATAGACTGAGTGCTAATGTATTCAAATGATTTAATGGGAAAGTAAAGCACTTGTCAAATTAAGTCACCATTGTTTTCCTTTGTCTTCAGTAAGGCACAGTGCAGACAGGAGAGAAAGACAGACTTGGGGAACAGTGTCGTATACAGTAGGAGCCTCTTGATCCTGTATGACAAGATCCTGGATCCTGAACAAAAGATTGGAATTATATCGAGGTGAATCAAGAATCCTATCAATCCTACCAATCTAGATTCTCTGAGATCTTTCATTTAGATCCTACAACTAGGATCCGTCTCAAGATTCGAAGCGGGGCGTCCTCCTCCCTCAGACTGCAGTCTGTCAGTCTCAGAGCCTGTGTCCGCAGCAATGAAAGAGCTGTCTGTCAGTCCGGAGCACCACTCCGCTCTGGACATGTGGTTCCTATTCAGCCTGCTGTTTAGCCAGTGGAGGCACAGATTAACATAAAAGAGTGTGCAGAACTGTTCTCACATTCAGAGCTCTGCCTCGGGGTAGAGGAGGAGAGAGGCCACTCCTGGATTACCTCATTTAGGATTCTATAAATGCTGTTTACCTTCTTAAGTGTGCATCAGAATGAGGTATGCACCAGGAGTACGGGGTGTCTGGTAATCACATCCAGGGTCCCATAAAAACCTGAGGTCTGGACCAGGGAGGCTGGGAGGGACGACACATACACATACACGCACGCACACACACACACACACACACACACACACACACACACACACATACACACGCACGCACACAGATGTATTCGTGGACAGACGTACGCAAGGACGCTTTTACGCACGATGTACACAGACGGCAGGCACGGACGCACACACTTCCACTGTTACACTGTGCAAATAAAGGACGTGACTCAGATTGACTGGGCAAGTGTGCTGTGAAGTGGTTTTGGACAACACACACTGGCACAATGTCATTATGGTTTCACAGTGCAGTATTGAAGCACTTAATGTTCACTTTGCACTTAACAGCACTGACTAATCTGGTCTTCCTCAACACCACAGCTTACACTAGAGAACCAACCAGACGGATGTGACTAAACCTCATTAGAGTGTTTAAACACATTCACAGGTGAGGCCCATTTTACAGCTATTTCCCCCTCAGTTTGCCCTGATGACCTCTGTACAAGCCAGCTAGTTTGTGTGCGTGCGTGCATGTGTGTGTGTGTGTGTGCGTGTGTCTGTGTGTGTGTGTGTGTGTGTGTGTCTGTGCGTGCGTGCGTGCGTGCGTGCGTGCGTGCGTGCGTGCGTGTGTGTGTGTGTGTGTGTGTGTGTGTGTGTGTCTGTGCGTGCGTGCGTGCGTGCGTGTGTGTGCACCTCTTTCACCTTCAGAGCCGTCAAAGAGCCACCTCCCGCCCTGTCAGACCTCAACAGCCAGAAGGGAAGACTTTCACCGTAGCACTGCTCACACAGGAAAAGGGAAGAAAACGAATTAGCCTTGTGTCAAAGGAAAAAGTAATATAATTTGGTGCAGTTTGATTAAATCATAATGTGTTCCGTAATGAATCTTCACCTGATTCCATTACTCATAAAGTGTTATCTACGCTAAATATAACCTCATCATAAATTCCACTTCTGCCTGCTTTATTCCGGAGGAAGGTCTTTTGTGCACGTGTCAGGTATATATTTA
>NC_137677.1:46900359-46917859 GCF_963989245.1 Nansenia antarctica
TGTTTGCATGTGTGTGTGTATGTGTATAGTGGGGGGTTTCTCTGTCACGCAATTCCATGTGCCCCTCTCCTGCCCTCTATGTACCCACAGACCCCTGTATATAATATGTTCATGTACAGTATAGGCCTTTAATGAACAGTGTGTGTGTGTGTGTCACCTGACTCTTCAATTTTTCATCATGTCCATCATACTGTATCTATTTATGTTGTTTAGATGTATCCCCCTGGCAGCCATTTTAATGAGTTGTCCTCTAAAAGAACACTGTAACTGCAACTGACCCATATAGGATACAAAAGGGAAATAAATACTCAGCGTATGATGACTGACGAAGATTTGACCGTAGTACAGTGGGGATTTTCCGCAACAGAATTTCTCTCAGGTTGTTTACAGTAGGCTGCATTTGAGGTGTCCATGCTGTGTTATGGTCAACACACCTCCCAAGCTACTTCTTATAAATCACCATCAATGGATACCAGTGTGAGTCGAAGACACTTTTACTTTCTGTTCATCTATTTGTTTCATAGACACTGACAAAGTATTGATTGTTATCTCTTACAGGAGGTGAAACCTTACCTTTTCTGTTGAAAACATGTTGCCTCTGTAATAGTCTTGTACATCAAATCTAGCCCCACAATTGACTAAAAAGAGTAAAGATGTTAACTTTGGACATAGGCCCAGTATTTTTATTGTTTAGTTGTTCTTCTTTTCAAGTACAGAGTGTGACTTGCGGTGAATTGCGAGATCCCGATTCACCCAGAGATATTTGGAAGGTTGGCTTTGGCTGGTACATTCAACCACATCGTCAAGAAACAAATCTAGTTCTCAGCTGCACTTTTCCTCAAAAGGAGGATGAGGAAAACCAAGGTGAAATCATCCAGTGAAGGCCTTTAACCCTTGTGTGATGTTCACTTTTTGGACCCTTTCGTACTGTTCGGGTCCAGTTGACCCGGGACATCATTGGGGTTTTAAAAGCACTTGTCCTGACACGGTGCTACTAGTCCCAAGGGGGACCCGTACAAGGGGGTATACTCTGGGCGCAAGAAAGCCCCAAAATAGCCCATAATATTAAAGGGCGCCTCCTGTGGGCACAAACAGGTACTGTACCCAATAATGCACAATAGGTACTGTGTACACATTCAAAAGTGCATATCTTTTGTTCTGGTGGATCTAGGGGGCTGCTCTTTGGAGAGGCTGGAGCAGAGGATGCTAGTAACAACCCACAAAGTGTCAGACCCCTGGGAATAGGTGTACGACAGCATGATGAGTAGAAGCGTTTTTACGCACATGATGCCCCTAACTGTGAAAATGCAAAATCCACTATAATAAAGACCTGGGTGTCATAAATCATACTTATCTAGGACAATGTTTAATGAAACAATGTTTTCATTGCTGTTTATTATTTTGAATTTATATTCTCAATTGAATTTCACATTTATCTAATTATAATCAAAGCTGTAAAGAAAATACATGTGATGAACAAGAATAGAAATGAAAGAACCAAACTAAGATTGTTTTTGCCAATAGCTATGAAATACATCTCTCAAAAATGTCTGCAAATGCTGAATCACAAAACACGAACGGAATGTACACTGTTTTCACTGTCACTGTCGAAATACAGTATTATGTCTGAAAAATCCCAAATAATTCTGAAATACCACTGACTACAATTGTGTGTGCATGGGTATGCCTGTCTACACAACACATGAAGCACAGAATGTGACAGTGTGTGTACCTCAAATGTACTTTTTGCAGTTGCTGCATACGTTCTGTACAGTGCAAGAAAATGTATTTTTTTTACAATGTTGCACTTCAAAGGGTAAAAAGTGCGAGAGCAGACAGCTTCTTGGCACGGGAAAGCCAGAGCAGAGGTGTGTGAGTGAGTGAGTGAGTGTCAGTGTGAGTGTGTGTATGTTTCTGTGTGTCTCTGTGCATCCGGGCCTAAATGACCCGAACATCTTATGAAGGACATACATTTGTTGGGGTATTGTAGGATGTGTAAACAAAACAAAAAATCCTTTTACATGAATGAATGAATGGTCTTTATTGTCATTGCTACAGTACAGGTACCAAACAACGAAATTTAGGAATGTTTTTCATAGAAAATAGGCTAAGGCCATGGAGTTTCAGATTGATAAAATGTATTCTTGTACCATTTCTCTTCTCTTTAAGTAAAAATGTAAAACGGGTCCGGTTGACCCGAACACCACACAAGGGTTAACTATTCAAAGGTGCAAATGACTCTCCTTACTGTAGATAACTAGAAGTGGGCCTGTAGAAGGTTGCAGCCTTTTGATAAATGATAAGAAACGTCCGCAGCCTGGCCTCAGGTTTCCCCACAGCCTCCACCACACTGGGCCTCACAGAGGAGAGGCGTCAAGGTGAAGCTCCTCTAGGAAGTCTCTTACACACACACACGTACACACACATACACACACACACACACACACACACACACTTGAACACAGACACACACACACACACGCACACACGCACACATACGCACACACACACATACACAGACACACACACGTGCACATGCACACGCACGCATGCGCACAGACACACACACACACACACACGCACACATACGCACACACACACACACACACACACACATACCACACACCACACACCCTTCTCCACATAGATTCCTTCAGTGGTTTACACTCCGGCTATCAGAGCAATTACAGCAGTTTCCCATGGGCTCTAATGAAGGGCCAGTAAGCTCATATGCTAATGAAGATACATGAAGGTAATCCTCCTCCTGTCTAGGTCTGTTGTTGGTGGACGAAGGAGATAGAGAGAGAGGGGGAGAGAGAGAGGGAGAGGGAGAGAGAGAGAGAGAAGAGAGAGAGAGGGAGAGAGAGGGAGAGGGAGAGAGAGAGAAAGAGAGAGAGAGAGAGAGAGAGAGAGAGAGAGAGAGAGAGAGAGAGAGGAGAGAAGGAGCGTGGGATTGAGGAGGGGTAGAATCCATAAAATAGAAGAGGCAGGCAGACGGTCAGACAGACGGTCGGACAGACAGACAGTCTCTTTGTTTGTGTGAGCCAGATAGTCTGAACAAAAAAACGAATTACTATTTGGCGTTCTTCGCATGATAGTCTACAGGGCTTAGAAAGGCTTACACATAGTTTGTTATGGATGTGGTACAAACACACTCATCCGTCTGTGATGGTTTAGCTCCCATGAAGGCTATGCAGTCATAAAGACATGCAGAATAGCTGACTGTTAATGACACATAGCTATTACACATGGAATTCAGTGATTAAACTAACGGTGTGGTTCTGTGGTCATGATCACACAGATCACAAACATCTGGCTGCAGGACACACACTTACTCACTCAGACACACACACACACACACACACACACACACACACACACACGCACGCATGACACCACCATCATCACGCAGGCTTGTCTGTTGTAATGGCTTCTGACATCCCTGATTTGTCACTTGGGATGTAGGTAATAATAATAGTAATAATAATTAATTGTATTTACTTTTCCGGGGCTCAAAGACGCTGAAAGATAAGGGAGGGAGAGAGAGAGAGAGAGAGAGAGAGAGAGAGAGAGAGAGAGAGAGAGAGAGAGAGAGGGAGGGAGGGAGGAAGGAGAGAGAGAGAGAGAGAGAGAGAGAGAGAGAGAGAGTCAGACTCCATACTCTGTCAGGAGAGAGTGTCCTGTAGATGTTTCTGTCATCGAGGCAGAGTTAGGTTGTCATTAGGTTTGTTAAGTGTTGGTGGCAGTTTTGTCTCACGTGCAGTCTCCTTTGATGAGCTAGCGTTTCCAGCTCTGCAGTCTTGGCACCCCATAATCACATACCTGACAGCCACTTATTATTGGTTGATAAGATTATTTTCAACTAAGCACAAATTGAGCACAAAAAGCCAAATTAGTCTAGCAAATAAAGAACGCAAGGCCTCTTTTATGTGAACACTGAGTGTTCATTAAGGCATGGAAAGATCAACTGGAAAACATGAAAAACTGTTTGTCCATGGTGTAATGGAATGATACAACAAAAATACATTTGAATTTCAGCGGTGACCATGTATGCTCAGGTGAAACTGTAGCTCTTGGAGCAGACATGTGTTCAGGTCTCAAATAAGCTTGCTCATCATAATTGTGTATAATTAAAGTAAAGAAATGTGCTTATACTGTATGTTCTCCTAATAATATGTTTCCTGAATAGTCTGGCATTAGCCTGTTATGATAACATATAATGAATTACACCCTGTGTCCATAGAGCAGATTCATTCACAAGGTATTCTATCGTGCTTCTGATATGCTTGACTACAGTACGAGAACACTGCTTTTATACAAATGTAGAGGGCGTGAGCTGAGCTTGAGCATGTGCTGTAGACCCAGTGACTGTAAAGTAATGAGTGTGTGTTGAAATAATCATGTTAATGTCATATAATTGGTATACATCCTACTGCAAGACTGGTTAGCATCACTCTGTGCCTCCGCTAGGTTCTGTCCAGCTGTTTGACTCAGGCTCATGCAGGTAACATTACTAACAGCTATGATTAATGAAGGAGCAACAGCTAATTTTCGGACTTTGGCAGGGAGTAGGACCCAGGTACGCTGACTGGGGATCTGTGTGGGTCTCGGTGTGTGTGTGTGCGTGCATGTGTGTGTGTGAGAGAGTTTGTGTGTGTGTGTGTGTGTGTGTGCGTGCGTATGTGTGTGAGAGAGTGGGTATGTGTGTGTGTGTGTGTGTGAGAGAGTGGGTATGTGTGTGTGTGTGTGTGTGTGTGCGTGTGTGTGCGCGTGTGTGTGTATGTGTGCGTGTGTGTGCATGCATGTGACCCTGAGTGAATATGTTCATGTCCTCTCTCTCAGAGCAGCATCACTGCATATGAGATTATGTCGCAACAAAAAAGCTCAGCTGTGTGTGTGTGTGTGTGTAGGTGTGTAGGTGTGTATGAGTGTGTGTGTGTGTGTGTGTGTGTGTGTGTGTGTGTGTGTGTGTGTGTGTGTGTGTGTGTGTGTGTGTGTGTGTGTGTGTGTGTGTGTGTGTGGGGGGGGGGGGGGGGGGGGGGGCGGGTGTGTGTGTGTACGTGCTTGCGTGCTTCCAGTCTAGACGACACAGATGTGCCCAATGAGAGGGCTTCAACAGACCCAGCGACCAATTACAAACGATTAGAGGAGTTGTGTGATATGGGAATGACACACACACACACACACACACACGCACACACACAGACATATATGTATGGAAGCAGGCACGCACACACACACACACACACACACCATTACTCTTTGAGTATGAGACGGGCCTGTACTCCATCAACTGTATAATTAAGATGCTTTTTTCTCCTGAATATTTCAGTTAAATGTCTCCGTATGCAGGGCAGTAACAGACCTGAGAGTGTCCTGAACAGGAAGGATCTTTCTTAGAGGCCATGTTATGGGGGAAATTGTACATCATATACAATCTCACCTTAAGAAGCACATCTAATGGTGCAAGTAGTGACCAAAAAATAAATAAATAAAGTACAGCAGCTGGGAGAGTTGGAGACATGGGTGTGGTGGTCTATAGACTAAGTCTTTGGGACTTACAGGCCTAGCAGCTTTCTTATCCACGTCCATGTGTCTGTCAGTCAGTCTGTTCCAGTCCTTTCCTCTGGCTAGAAATTCCGTGCTAGCCTGTATGTGTGTGTGTGTGTGTGTGTGTGTGTGTGTGTGTGTGTGTGTGTGTGTGTGTGTGAGTGCGTGCGTGCGTGCGTGCGTGCGTGCGTGCGTGCGTGCGTGCGTGCGTGCGTGCGTGCGTGCGTGCGTGCGTGCGTGCGTGCGTGTGTGTGTGTGTGTGTGTGTGTGTGTGTGTGTGTGGTATAAGGCTAATCCTACAGCAGATGGACGGGGAATGGCATCCAAACAATACTGGCACTGAGAGCAGAGAGAGAGAGCCACTCCTGTAAGAATGATGAGAACTGATTATAGAGCAGGCCTAGACACCAGTCTCTGAGGACAACTGGATAACAGAAGCATAATGGCTGTACTCCCTTTCCTTACACATTTAATCAGTGTACCGTTTGGCTATTTTCAGGATAATTTTACAGTCCTTTAGATGCTGTGACAACATTTTTCATTGTAATTGTTTTGGGAATGTTGCATGATTACTATTGTGTATTCTGACAGTGTTTCAATTATGTTTCAAAGTGAAAACTATTTTGGCATGCTGCTTGTTCCAGCTTGACTCTAATTATTCCCAACAATATCATATTCTGTCTAAACAGGTATTACTGGGATTCACTGGAAACATTATCAACATGATCATCACAAATAAATGGGTCCATCTTGCATTTTAACAGAGATCCACATCCAAATGTGTTAAATAAATGTCTTGTGTTGTATTGGCTCTAACAAGATTAGCGAAAGTTCTCCCATGGAACTTTCACACGCTATAATAGGCAACACACATGGCAGTGTGGCGGGAATCTGCTCCCCGAGACGAAACCTCAATGCCATCAAGGGGACCAAATGTTGTTTCCCTCCTTTTAATTGCCAGCTCTGATGGTTTGCCTCCTTGTAGAGCTGTTCTTCACTAAATCAGCGGGCAGACGCGTTTACTCCCAGGGCAGATTGTTACGTTGGGGCCTGTGATCCACGCTCCAGCGGCCCTGGCTGACTGGCTGGCTTGCTCTGTCTGCTATGGTATGGGGGATCTGACGGGACATGTCGACGGCTGGGTGGGGAGAAGGGGAATGGTGTGGGAACACACCCGTCGGGTGCCTGGGCTTGGGCCCAGGTCTGTCAGAGAGAGTGGAGCTCTAAAGAACAGCTCTGAGAGGGAGAGTAACTCAGACAGCCCAGAGACCGCCCCGCCTCTACTCCTGCCAGCTCTACTGTTACTATCACTGATACTGATTAATAATACTGAAAATCACCACATACATCATACACATAACCAATACTGTGTACGATTACAGCAATTAGTATGGCAGCTATGCTTACACCACAGGCTGTAGGAACATTAGGAGAGGCGTTGGCAACGGTAGAATATACTAGATGGTAAAATGATTTGTCTGTTGCACCAAAAGCCTGCCCCGGGTTCTACTGTTCTGTTTGTACATGAGGAATGTGCAGCTTCAGACCACAGAGAGGAAGAGGGCAGTGAAAACAACTATAAACATAGCGGTATATATATTTGTATGTATTGTATAAGTAAAGCCCGCCCTTGCAGCTTCAAAGCTGATATTAAACAACATCTGTTTTCTCAATTTGGGACGGCACAGCATGTCAGGCCACATCACGACGTAGATTTTAAACTCTAAATCAATATTCCCCCTCATACCGGAGTGTTCCATTGGAGAGGGTTCAAGAATGGACAAATGCTCATTGAGAAGAAACACTGTTGGAGTTGTTGCAGTAAACAGGACTAGCGAAGGGACGCTAGCGCAGTCCAATTCATTACAATAGAAAACAGATTCATTACAATTAGCCAGAGCTAGCACAGAGTTTTATTGACTAAAAGTAAAGAGAAGCAATGCAATCATTACCATCCCTCACTGAGGAAAGACATTCATCCACATGAGCTCCCCTCCTCATTATCCATATACCAGAACCATAAACCGTTCAATAATTCTTGATGCAAAATTGATTTAGTTAACAAATAATCCTGTTTGTATAATTAAATTAAAAGTTAGCCAATGAATAGCATTTTTTGATTTTCTTTTTAATGTTACAATAACTTAATTAAATAAATTATGTTTGTTTAGATAGCAACTCTTATAGTGGTCTACTGGAGTCAATACTACATACATGTCAACCATGTCCACCTAACATGTTGACAACTCTTAAAATTAATTGTTATGCCATACAGTATACTCCCATTATTAATCTCCTTCCGTGTGTAATAAGTGAATTACGGGGATGTAGAGGATAATTTACGATGAGAGGTGACATGTCTAAAACCCGCCATAAATCCTCATGTCACAGGCTGTTAATAATGTGCTCCAAGCCCACTACCATTCCTCATTGTGTTTATGGACAACCTGAGAATTAGAAATTATATACTCTGAGGGTTGAAAATTCCTACAATTGTTGAGCTATTAAATGATCAATTACCATGCTATGATGAATGAACAAATTATAATACAAATTAATGAAAGAAAAACAAATATGATAAATTGCATTACATAAAAATGGGAAGAAAATATGCCATAATATTTCTAAGACCTTGACAATGTACTAGTGAAGCACAGCCAAAATACATGAGTTACTCAGCAATGTTTAATTTGTAAACCAAATGTAATTACCTCAAAACAGCTGGGTTTCTTCTTGATCTTTACACGCACCTTTTTAAACATATCTTGTGTGTGTGTGTTTGTGGTTTTTTCTTGTGTGTGAGATTGTGTGTGTGTGTGTGTGTGTGTGTGTGTGTGTATGTGTGTGAGTCTGTGTGTGTGTGCGTGTGTATGTGTGTTTAATGTTAGTGTACTGTTAGTGATACAGAAATGCTTATGAAAACCAGATGGAATACTGTACTGACCAGTGCGGACTCTTGGAGGCAACAATCCTTCCCCACACATTCAGTCAGTATCATGAAGTCCATCCTCATCTCTGCTACAGGATTACCCCAGGCTCTGCACTCTATCAATCTTGTTTGACCATAACAAAAAAAACATAATATCTAATTGAATGAAAACTATTTTTGTGCTTTTCAGCATTAATGTAAAAGTGTTATGGTAATTACTACTGGGTTTTTCAATTAACATTAGGGATTCTTTGGGATTCATTGGATCAATTACCACTTTTTCCATACCAGTTACTTTTACTAAACATAACACATCATTTACCAGTACATTATAGTAAAATACCAACTGGAACAGACCTGTGAAGTTCAGGCCCTGCCCACACTGATGCTGTCCCTGTAGATTATATAGATAGAAATGTATCACTCTGCTCTGCAGAGAAATGTGATACATCTTTTGTATCAGTCTGTGAGATGGGATTCTTTGATTTTGACTAGGGCTTATCATTGGATTTTTATTTATTTATATAAAGCAGTTCTTTTAAATCTCCCATTTTACCTCACATCACTGCTTTTATGGCAACCTAGTGGTGATCAGACACACTCTCAAAGCTTGCTACTTTTTAATGTCCCATGGGTTTCTAATTGGAAAACACCTCACTGTGCTCTTAGAACTTGAAATGACCTAGAGGATGTCTTAAATCTGGACACTGGTACCAATAGGTCATTACGGTTTTTAGTGAAGATCTGTTTAGGGAGGTTTGTATGTGTTTTTATTGTTTGTAACTGGTTCTTGTGTGTGTATATACTGTATATATATAACTGGTTCTTGTGTGTGTATATATTATTTTGTTACTTTGATCTATGTAAATCAGGGCCCTGCTGATAATTTAGGGCTAGAAACCAGGTTGAATTAGGTAAGGTTATCGGTAAGTGGTTCAATTGGAGCTGTATTCGTTTAGGAAGCATTGTGCCATGTATCCGTCTTTTGCAATGAGGCCATGATAGTAATGTATTTCCAGGCCTGCCATGCAACATCAGACCCCTCTCTCCCCTCCACCCAGCAGCTGGGCTGGGGCTGGGTTCTCAGGGCCTGTGACGTCACCACTGCCCTGTCACTGTGGATCATTGTGTGTCAGGGAGCTCAGCACGCAATCCTGCCCTCCCTCTCCTCGATTATAGACGGTTCCTGATCTGAAAATGTGTCAAATACTTTTGAGTTTAGTTTGAGTAATAATTTACTCGGATCAAATGTACATCCAAGAATAAAATAAGTGCAGGCGTATTTGTTCGTGAGTGCATGGCTGATCACCATGTCAGTCTCTGAGACCTCTGCTCTTATTCCTCATTTTAAAAGGAATACATTGATTCTTGAATAGTATAACATGTAAATGCTCCGGGAGCTTAGTTCAATGGTCTTACCGCATCATAACTCTGATTTAAGCTTATTTTACTGTCGTTAACGTCTTTACTACGGATTTGATTGATGGTTACATTTCCTCAGGCCCATCCCTTCTTTGAATCCTGCTGCATTAAAGATGCAATCTGTAATTCATCTTAAATAAACAAAAGCAACGTGAAGAACATCAGTGCACCATGTGTTGAAGCTATACAGTATTTGTTTACAATTGCATTGTTTACAAACAATGGAGTAAAACAAGTTTATATTTTGGGTTCTAATGGGGTAAGAAGCTCATAAGGCATTTTATATTCTTCAACAATCAATGACTATATATCATGAATTTAAAAGTCCAACAATTGACGTAGCCATTCTGATTGCCTGACTACTTCTAAACATAAAACTGATTGGTTCTTCTTGTCATAACTTACAAGTGTGTCAGTGAAGTTCGAGAATGAGTAGTGAGACTTGGTGGTCTCCAACGTTAGGAGAGACTTGAATGAATGAATGAATGAATGGTCTTTATTGTCATTAATACAGTACAGGTACCATACAACGAAATTTGGGAGGGGGGGCTCCCCTGGTGCTAGGAAAAAAAGACTAAAAACAAGAAGGGAAAAAGAGCTGGTTTACATAAATAAAGGCTATGTACACTATCCACTATACTATACTACTATACAAATAAAACACTGTGCTGTACTCTATGCTATGCTATACATATTCTAACATTTCCTATCTCTGAACCTTATGTACCCGAGGGTTGTCATATTGCACATAGTAGGCTATTATTGCACATTCATTTAAAGTGTCGCAGTTTGCAGGTTTGAAATGTTCACAGTTGTGTTTCAGTATTGCACTTGATTACAATCTAGTTGTTGGTGCCTTGCGCTTTATACTGATCACCTTTCGCGGAAAATGACCTCTTATGAACTTGAGCGTCTCTTTAAACAGCCATGTCTGGTCTGTAGGACCCAGCGGAAGACTTGCAGCCTAGCGCTCGAGCCATGAGTCTCCGTTCGGAGGGAGCGAGGAGAGACAGAGCGCGCAGACTCCTCCTCGTTCTCCGGTGTCAGAGTTGACTGAGCAGCCCTGGAAGCCCTGAGCACGGGAGCCCGAGCCTGGCCGCGCCGCGCGCACAACACTGGCATGCTGCACGGAGTGATGTACCTCGCGCCGCTGCCCTCTGAACTGCCGTCATGGATTGTTGCAAATCGCGAGCGCTTTTTAGTTTGATTATCTTTTTCGCACATTTTCACTCTGCGCGTCTGATCATACATCCGTCCAATGAAGGTAAGAATAAGAAAGCGTTTGGAGATAGAGTAGTGGTCTATGAGAAGGGATGTTTGTGTTCGCTTGTGTTTACGTTCAGAGAGCGGTAGCCCGTGCACCTCGGCACGGCGACGCTCGTCGCGCAGTCTGGGGGTCCAAATATGTAAGGTGGTCGTGCATGGAACTGATGCTGTGGAGGTGTCATACCGTGTATCACAAGACGATTCAGAACATGTTAAAACACTGTCATATTGGCCCTTTTATCACTGCCTGCCTACCAAAGCGGATGGGATTCTTAATTTCACCAACTCTGGATGAAGCCTGATGAGATTGAATAATTAATTCACGCACTGTGAATGCACCATTTAAAAACGCTCATCAATACTTATTTCTTGATGATAATAATAATAGATGGAAACTTCGGTGTCGTTATGCGATTACTGGATTAATAGTGAGTTAATAGCGGGCTATCTTGACTTGAGACTACTTTAAAGGCTGGCGATTGTCTGTCTTTTTTATTTTATATATAGCTTACTGAAATGAAGGATGAAACGTGGATGGAACAAAACATAACGGGTAGTTGACACATTTCGGATAGATGGGTCTACATTTTAGGATTTTATTTGTGTTAGGCTATTAGGCTACTGGTAAATGCACACGCCTAGTCCAACAACAATGAAGAGTAAAGACGGGGAAAAGCGAGGCAATGATCATGTGAATTATGGGACACAGAATCGGCGTAAGTGAGTGAACCTGCTGTAATCCGATCAACCCTGGTTTATTCAAAGCTGAAAATCTGCATTTTAAAAAATCCTCTGCTGACGACTGAATATGGACATTATTATTGTTGACACGAATAGATAGATGGCTTTCTCACTTTGAGGCTATTGAAACGTGCTCTTAGGAACGCGCTCACTCTGAACGGGGTTTATCTGCACCATAGTTGTATTGATTATCCCATTAGCTATTTAAAACAATAATTTCGACAGATAGTGTCTCCTTTCTCTCTCTCTCTCTCTCTCTCCCCCCCTCTCTCTCTCTCACTCTCTCTCTCTCTCTCTCTCGCTCTCTCTCTCTCACACACACACACACACACACACACACACACACACATACACACACACACACACACACACACACACGCGCGCGCGCGCGCACACACACACACACACACACACACACACACACACACACACACACACACACACACACACACACACACACACACACACACACAGTTATACACAGTTATACAGAGTTATCATGAGATGATTTGGCTACATAATATTCCAAAGGTCAATGCTCTATTATTGCAAGTTGGTTATGAAAGAAAGCACATTAAAAGTTTGGATGACTGGCCTATACCAGTAACGAAAATATACCAACATTGAGTAGGCTAAACACATTTCGAATTACATTGATATTATCGGGGGAAGGTAGGCCTATTTGATTGACTTTTCACGTCTTCATATAGCCTATAGGACTTGAATATGCTTTTCGCATATCTGCATGATTCAAAGCGCAAGATTAGCCTATGTTTGTTTACAAGGCACCTTACATTATCCCCGAAACATGACACAAACATTGACAATACTCACATTGATGAATTGAAGTCTAAATGCCATCTCTAGTTCATTCATTCATTCACAATCTCATCGCCGCTGACTTATATCAGCGTCTCCACGGCGTGTTGTGGCAGCCGATCCTTTGTTGCGACATCGTGTTACTGTACACTGTGTGTGTGTGTGTGTGTGTGTGTGTGTGTGTGTGTGTGTGTGTGTGTGTGTGTGTGTGTGTCGGGGTGTGTCGGGGTGTGTTTGTTGTTGAAGGAAATTGCTACTTAATCAAACGAGCATAGTGAACAATACGTTCGTATATGGCTAGAATATGGTGTGATATTGAACAATGACTCTGTTTTAGTTTAAGAAAAGTATCAATATAATTATGGGTATTAGGCCAGAAGTGGTTCCAGATTTTGTTTTGTGTTGTTAATACATTTATATTTAAAGTCAAACTATATGTCTCTGCGATGGTGTCAATAAGTAGGCTAGGCCTACTGGGAAAGTAATAATGCCTTTTATCTAGAGTCTTGTTCAGCTATGGCTATGCGTAGGCTATGCTTTTATGTAATAAGTCATTTGTCCAACTACACACTTTACCATTAGGCTTAACTTTGATCTAGATGTTTCGATATTAATCTTTAGAACCAGGCTACCACTGACGGCAATTTGACTGTCCTCTCTTTGAAAAAGGTGTTCTTAGATAACTTTTGATATTACTTTGAGAAAAACATTTCTTTTTTTTCCCCCTTTTTTTTCTATTCTCAAATATTCTCGTATTTTCATATTATGAACGGAGGCTATATATCAACATCTCACACTGTTAGTAGCACAAATCATATTGGCCGAACTCAGCAGGCCAATCCTCGACGTAGCATTTACTTGTTTTCACTTGATTTCACTAAATGCCAACTGACTCGACACCATTTTTGCTGTTCTCATTCGATAGGCCTATAATATGATGCGCGTAACAGTTATACATGACATATAAGCTCCTCTGATCATTCCAATAAAGAAACACCAAATTAAACGTAGGCCTATTCTAATTTAAATGCATTAAAGCATTGTTTGCGGAACATCTATTTCTAGGAAAGATATTTGTATCCACTTTTTTGGACAATTAATGTCAATTTATATCTACATATATGTTAATGTGTATCTTTATTTCTAGGCTTTTGTTCATGAACTTATTTCACGTAAATATTCCAACTGTCGTGGTTTGCCCTTCTGCCCTATATAGCACGAGGCTTGCCAGCGAGTGTCAGTGTCGAGCCGCTCTCCCATATAGAACCGTTTCTCTCACACATCTGTAATAATAGAACAATAAAATCAGAAAGCCCCAACTTAACGGAGGAAGAGAGCTGTATGGCTGTTTGATATTGCTTTGTGCTTAAGGCGCCTTGTATTCATGGCCTGGTTAAGTCCGCACTAATAAATGCACGCACACACGCACACACAAAACAAGTTATTTGAAAAAGGCTAAACCTTTCGGTCGACCGTTATACGTCTGTAACATAGTTTGTTATGACCGTTTAGTTTAGGGTGTGCCGAACACATTTGAGGCCTACAGCCTTGATCAGCGGCAATACGTGAGCTTAGAATTATAAGGTTCTATCTCCGTTTAGGGCAGTTCAGAGATATTGAGCGTCAAAGTTTTTACATTCCATTATGTTTTGTGAGATGGAACCTTTGTATTTTATGAATTATTAACTCAAAAATGTCAACATTTAAAAAAATAACACCACACAGGCATTAATAAACACCTAATGGATCAGCTTAAATGTAAAAAACTCAATGTTGACAAAAATGGAGATAGAACCTTATAATTCTAACGTCACGAATAGTGATGATGGCCTATAACGTGGTTTGAATTGCTGTGTGTACAGCAACGTCAGAGTATTTGTTTTGGCTATTTATTCAATGCGCCACTTTTTTGTTATTGAAATGTACCATTCTTTTAGACATGAGCCGTATATTCGAAAAGTAATATCGACTGCAGCATAAGCATA
This sequence comes from Nansenia antarctica, assembly GCF_963989245.1. Classification (NCBI taxonomy): domain Eukaryota; kingdom Metazoa; phylum Chordata; class Actinopteri; order Argentiniformes; family Microstomatidae; genus Nansenia; species Nansenia antarctica. Next base: position 46,915,072 of record NC_137677.1, read on the forward strand.
GGCTATACATAGGTCGAAATCCTGTTCTTTGAGCAATAGACTCAACTGTTTTGAAGTGCATAGAGTTAATCATTTCAATTTAGTTTTTTTTTGTATTCTGCAATGCCATCTTTATTATTCAAATAGTTCAACGTGATAATGATGATGACAATAAAAACACAATTGTAGCATATTAGGCTACTAATGATTCCGATGATGGTAGACCTAATGGTGATATACAAATGGTTCATGAGCATATCACAATTAGACAATAGCCTACATTTTACAAATACCTTCCAGACGGTCTCAGGAAGAGCCAGTTTAGCATGTTTGCTTTAATAATAACAACATACTTTATGTTTTTAAATACTGAAATGGTTACAATAATGCGGCCACTAAGACTTTTCAGATTAAAGTCTTTTTTTAAACTCAGCCAATCTTTTTTGTCAGACAGAGACGAGTTGTTTGAAAGACAGCACTCGTGGACCACTTTCCCCATGATATGTTCAGGCAAGTAGGCTATTATCTTATGACAGGGGACACTTGTAACAATGAAAAAGAGAACATGCATTTTATTTTTTGTTTTTACCTTTTGCTATAGACCTTAGTCCCAGCTCTATTGTGTTTTTGTGTGTTTTGGATTCCGCATAGGCCTACATCATCGAATGACATCGTTTATATGATGGCATAGGTACTGTATGTGCAAGTTAACATGATACATACAATAGACGAATAATTCAACTTGAAATATTGGCTTTTCAGAGAAAATGCTTTTAGAATAGGGCTGTTATAGAACTTTATCTGTAAATATCCCCTCGCCCGCACACATTGATCAAATGCATAAGGGAAATGATAGCAGGACAATCGCTAAACTCCGCCAGTGGTATTTTCCCCTGGCTGCAATCAACAATGTGCGGACGGTAATCCGCTCCACCTATCTCTACTCCCATCTAGGCAGTGTGCCTAGTGAAACAAACTTCTGTTTAAAGAAGCAAATTAATTTGAATTTCATTTACTTACTTTCATTTAGCGGTGCTCGTGCTTATGTAAGTCATACTTAGTCTTGGGCAAACTTTGGGGAGTTACAAACTGTACCCCGTTGTGCAGTTTACCCCAAGATTGAAAGCAATACTGCCGCATTTACATTTCTTGTTTGACTTAAGAATAATCCTGCACATATGTTAGTCGATATTTGATTGGCAGCTGGGTTATTTTTATTTTTATTTATTTTTACCAAAAAGCTCAGTATTCAATAAGTTCACTTTTACCTGTGTAAAGTTAGAAAGAATAGCTTGAAATGGTCTGTGGATAGGCGACAGACAGTGCAAGCACAGAATGACTGCGTGATGCGCCTTTTTACAGTGTGTCTCTCCGTCTGCATTGGCGCCGATAGGCCGCGATATTTTTAGCCGGTGGCAGGGAGGCCTTGTCCGGGGAGCCCTGAGCAGCAGCCCCCGCTGGGAGGAACGCTGCTTTGTGAGCGATGGTACCTTTCAGGGGTGCTGGAAATGTGCTTACACATGCCCTTGCTTTAAAAATAGTGCTGTGTGTGTGTGTGTGTGTGTGTGTGTGTGTGCGTGTGTGCGTGTGTGTGTGTGTGTGTGTGTGTGTGTGTGTGTGTGAGTGTGAGTGTGAGTGTGAGTGTGAGTGTGAGTGTGTGTGTGTGTGTGTGTGTGTGTGTGTGTGTGTGTGTGTGTGTGTGTGTGTGTGTGTGTGTGTGTGTGTGTGTGTGTGTGTGTGTGTGGTAGACCTGTCTACTGAACGAGGGGCCTGAGGTGTGAAAAGGTGGAAGAAGAATATGTATGAGTGGTATATCAGTAGGCTAGGTGAGGAGAGGTGAGACTCATACGCAAAACCAACGAAACATGAAACGTGCGATGAGACGCAATTTTGTTCTTATCCGCGTGCAGGTATAGTGAATTAGCAATGGCCAAAGTAAAGGCCCCAAATACTGTCATATAAGGACATTTCCTCTCTGCGCTCATTTAAAATTGTGTGGATTGTTGTTGATATATAGCCTATATATATAGAGTATAACCCTATATACAATATATATATATTGATTGATTTCAAGCCAATTAGTAAATCAAGGATGTTCAGGGTTTAGTTGTGCAATTATGCAAGTTATTGCATAATTATTTATCAGTTTAAATATAGAATATGTTGTAAACTAAACTAAATCAGTGCATTTGTCAAAGTTGTTGAAATGACATTGAATGAATGAATTAACCTGTCGACGATGACCTGACGATGCCCATCAACCGAATTGGAGCCTATGTGACTCGCTACATCAAGAACATATCCGTACGATACGTGGACCACTCGTAAATGTATTCTTATCTCAAGAATATTATTTCGATTTAGAAGAAACTGAAAAATTCAGAAAAGTTCTTGAATTTGTTCTTCTTACGCACGACTTAAGAGCAAATCCATGCGTACGCACGATTGATGAATGAGGCCCAGTAACTCTCATTCTGAATAATTCATAATGGGAGGTGAACACTTCACCCACCCGCTGCACTGCAGCCTGTGTTCTTACAACCTACTGCAGAGACATCAGCAATAAACATTCTCTGTATATGCATACAGTATTTAGCAGTTTTCATTTCACACCATGTATGTGTATCTATTGATATTTCCATATGATCTGTATCCTAGATATGGTCTGATAGCCTTTTTCTTACACTTCACGGTTCACTGGTTTCACCAGTGACATTCAAAATTCTGGATATAATAGGGATGAGTCCAAAGTGAATGTTTCTGTATTTCCGGCAGGAGCCATTGGTTTTAGACCACCTTCTCTTCGTCT
>NC_137677.1:46920359-46922859 GCF_963989245.1 Nansenia antarctica
GGAGGAGAAGAGGGGTTAACAAGACAGAGTCAGAACAGATCGACGGCATTAATCTCACTTGTTTTTCTCTCCTCCTTTTCACAGTCAACCTGTTGGACTCCAAAGCGAGCCAGGGAGAGCTAGGATGGATCTCCTACCCGACACACGGGGTACGTATGAGATGTCACCCTTTTGAGCTATGTCATGTGATATTAAAGTATGTCAATCTTATGACCTATTTCCAGGTTAATTCCATAGTTAACAACCTTGTGGTTTAAGTGTGTTTATACTCACCATATGGATGGGTTGGACAGACCGTATGTGTGTATATGGTGGATTGGGAGACAGTAAGAATGCCCTCCTCAAGGACGGATTAGGTTAAAACATGGATTGGATCATTGTAAGTGGCAGAAACAGCACTCATAAATACACGCCTGGCAAAACAACATGTTAATTACCCCTTGCTAACATGATACAAGTCATGAACATTAGTCATAGGCCATACATCTGATAACAATGGGCTGTAATAACAAAACAGCAAGACAACTTTTGCCGCAAGTCATGGAACAACTTCCCCCACCTAATCCATCTCGGATCCCGAGTCCCAGGGCGGGTCCTCCCACCGGGGTCTGTGTTTATTTGTCTACCAGAGAGACCACTGGGCTCCTGGGCTGCCCCAGCCCAAACACCCCCCCCCCCCCCCCCCAGACTTTATTAAGTGTCAGAATTACTCCCTGGCAGTAGCTGAAGGTAATCCACTCATTTATTCCATAGAGCTGCCAAACCTGGTTTCCCTCTGCCATATTTATTGCTGGCCCAGTAAAACGTGGAGGTTACTTCATAAGGTTGAACTAAAAACACTTACGGAACACCGAGTTGAATGTTCAGTGCTTATTTTGGACTGGGTGGGATGACAAAAGTAGGTAATTCATATGACCTTTAACAGCAGGGACTCTTTTAGCTAAAGCAAAGCAATTCACATAAAAACGAGCCATAAAACAAACAGAGTTTACATAGAATTCAGTAGGTGAAGAGGCAACAGAATGTGCAGAAGCACCAATGTCATGCTGAGAACGAGAGAGAGAGAGAGAGAGTGCGAGAAAGAGAGAGAGAGGGGGTAGTGAAAGGAAAGGAGAGATAGTTTGCTGATGATCAAGTCCTCAAGGTGAATCATCTGTAATTACTCACGTCGTTCGCTGACTGCAGTCTGATAAGCGCTCTGCCCTGAGAGCCCGGCCCTCGGAAATGATTTCTCATAATGTGGTGGCACAGGGCTTACGCACACACACACACTCACACACTCACACACTCTCACACACACACACACACACACACACACACACACGCACACGCACACGCACACGCACACACGCAGACACACACACACACACACACACACACACACACATACACACACTCACACACTCACACACACACACACACACACACATGCACACACACACACACACACACACACACACACACACAGACACACACACACACACACACACACATGCACACACACACACACACACACACACACACACAGACACACACACACACACACACACACACACACACACACACACACACACACTGACACTGACGGATGGGACATAAACCGCTCCGGTTAAAGCAAATTAAGACCTAAGCCTCTCGGATGCTCCCTGCGCAGCGACCAGCATAACTGATGCAATAATCAGAGTCTATCTGTCTGTCTGTGTGTGTGTGTGTGTGTGTGTGTGTGTGTGTGTGTGTGTGTGGGATGTGCCAGGCGCTGACCAAAAGAGTGTGTAAGCTGAGCTTAGTTCTTCCTTAGATACAGTTGTTGGCCGTACACTTCACACAAGACAACGATACAGTAGCTGACTTTAATGGATGGGGGTTGATAAACGACAACACAGACTATTACCCTTCAATGTACATATACCTCCACAAAGACCTTCCAGCGATTTACAAAAATGACACTCTACATTGTTTGGAAACCCAGAGGGAGATGGATAAAGCAGAATCCAAACAGTGTCTCCTTTCCACTGTATAATAAGACTGGTATAATGAGAAACTCTATAATGTGCTGGAAGCCTGAGGTCCAATTCACTCCAAGCTTAACACACACCCACTCACACATACACACAGACACACGGATACACGCCCACACACACACACACACACACACACACACACACACACACACACACACACACACACACACACAGCCCTATACACAGCACCCCATCTGAATTCACTGAGACACACTACAATACAGCGAGCAGTGCAGCTCACATTCCCTTTTTTCAGGTCCAAATCATAATGACACAGCTCCCTTGGCCAGAATCCACAGCTCTGCAGAGGCCCCCAGTCTCACGGCGCAGCATTGCTCAACCTCCTTTAGTCACCATAGTGCTCGTACGGCTTCTTTCCCCCACAAATGCAGCCTGACTGACAGAAAGCCCCCCAGCTGCACCGAGAGCAGAGAAAAGCCCATAAAGAAGGATTAGCACATAGCCGGTCCTGAGAGGGG
>NC_137677.1:46927859-46930359 GCF_963989245.1 Nansenia antarctica
GTGGAGGTGAAGGGCTCGTGCGTCAATCACTCGAAAGAGGAGGAGGCGCCGCGTATGTACTGCAGTACGGAGGGGGAGTGGCTCGTGCCCATAGGGAAGTGCCTGTGCAACGACGGATACGAGGAGAGACTTAGCACCTGCCAAGGTAAGGAGGCCGTAATAGAGCGTCAGCATTTTCGAACAATGTTTTATTTCTCTTCATCGCTCTCTGTCTCTCACTTTTTCCGGCCGCCTTTCTCTCAACCCTTGGCTATCACATGTCTGCACTTCATCTTCCGTCGCTGAAATATTACAGTCAATTCCAGCGTCTAACATACCGGTCCTTCATAAAGTACTTTGGCTGGAACCTCAACACACTGTTGGCTCAGTGCGACCACAGTACATGCCCATGTTTTCAAAGCATTTCAGTCCTTTCACCCAACACACATGGTTTACTGTCAGCCGTGGTTGGCCGTGGTTGCTCTGACCAGTAGAAAGCTGTGTGCGTGTGTGTGCTTTTGTGTGTGTGTGTGTGTGTGTGTGTGTGTATGTGTGTATGTGTGTGTGTGTGTGTGTGTGTGTGTGTGTGTGTGTGTGCATGTGTGCGTGCGTGTGTGTGTGTGTGTGTGTGTGTGTGTGTGTGTGTGTGTGTGTGACATGGGTTAGGTAGAAGCACAGCTTGCAGTCGTTATGGTAGCGAGCTCCTTCTGTATCACTTCATCAGGACAGTGGGAGGATCCAACCTGCCCAGTACTCAGGGTGGGGGGTTGGGGTGGAGGGGGGGGGGGGGGGGAGGGGGGTTACCAGGGGAATGAGGTGACTGGTGGGCGTTTTATATGTTCTAGGGAGGTGGGTAAGTTGAGTAGAGGATGGCAAGGATTTCATTAAGCCCATGTTTGTGTGTGATTATGTGCAGATGTCTGTCTATCTGCTTGTCTCTCTGTCTCTCTCTCTCTGTCTGCCTGTCTGTCTGTGTCATAAAGTCTATTCTCCGCTGAACGAGTCACATGTAATTTTATTAAATAGCAAAGCTAATCTCTTAGGTCAGGGCTTAGAGGAGCCACTTTCCCTGGAAGTTTGTCTTGTGCCAAAACAGAGGAAGGGACACAGACAGATGGCAGTGAGAGACGATACCTCTGTGTCTCTCTCTCTCTCTCTCTCTCTCTCTCTCTCTCTCTCTCTCTCTCTCTCTCTCTCTCTCTCTCTCTCTCTCTCTCTCTCTCCACTCTCCTGTCTGTGTGACTTGTGTGAATGTTTGGATGTATTCGACAATCTCTTACTAGTTTCACTGAGGCCTAATGGAGTCTAATAAGGGCTTAGGTTACCCCAGAGTGTGACAGCTGCAGCTCACAGGCTCACAAAGCCCCCGTGTGCAGCCAGGGCCCCAGCACGCAGCTCGCTCGCCAGGCCCCACAGTGTTAACGGACAGATGAGTGCGGGGGGGCTAGCCTAGCGCGCGGCGCGGCGACAACAGAGATATTCTGAGGTGTTCAGACCCACTTCCTCCGGCTCTGAGTGTGGCTCTGAGTCAGACGTTGAGAGAGTGCCTTCACTGAATATTTCATGGATTGTTTTCCTTGAGGAGACGTGATGCAGCATCTTCCATTTTCTGTTTACTGTGTGTGTGTGTGTGTGTGTGTGTGTGTGTGTTTGTATAGCCCTGGGTATGTTTGTGTTGTCCTGTCATATTCATCCTTTTGTTTATACAACGTGTGTGCGTGGGTGTATGCAAGCATGTGTGCCTGTGTGTTTGGTCAGATCTATGTGTGAAGCTGAGGGATGTTGTCTTAGTGGCTTAAGTGTTCTGGCCGCCTTCAGTGGCTTTGGCAGGGGGACTGTGTGTGGGTGTGTGTGTGTGTGTGTGTGTGTGTGTGTGTGTGTGTGTTATATTCAATAGCCACACAGCTGTACTTTAAATTGACCTGCTAGTCGTTCACCATCACATATATACGTGGAGGGTCTGGTAACTTGATGTGGGGATGTGTGATATCATTCTAGAGTCAAATACATTGTGTCACTTCATCATGGCGTCACTGTAAAGGTCCCAGCATAGCTAGCTCCGTATTCATCCCTGTGAAAGAGCAGGGTGCAAAAGAAAAAGCAACAAAATGCATTGCAGATGAATTTATTGATACACAAGCAGTTGGCTTATGGCTTTTTAAAGCATGGCCCAGAACCAGTGAGATATGATCTACTGGTGGAAACCTCCATCTGTCAGGAGAATGGAGCGGAGCAGGTGAGCTATCTCTTATCTACCATCAGTGTGAAATTCCTTCATCCTTAATTTGATCTTAAAACAGCAAACTCAGAATGCGCAGCCGGATGTGTGTGTGTGCATGTGTGTGTGCATGTGTGTGTGCATCTGTGTGTGTGTGTGTATGTGTGTGTGTGTGTGTGTGTGTGTGTGTGTGCTGCTCATGCTAGCAGCTGTTCGTTGGTACCTCTGAAAGAGACGAAGGTTTACATTCCACAGAGATTTACCAAGACACACTATCCCCACGCTCTCTAGCCCTTATTACTT
>NC_137677.1:46932859-46940629 GCF_963989245.1 Nansenia antarctica
CTGGCATTTAGCCTCTCTGTCAGTGGGCTGGAGAGGGCTGGGACTGGGGGGGTATGACCTCAGTCCTGGAGGTCACCGTGTGGTGTCTGAGTGAGTAGGACCTGTGGCTATGTGACTGTGTATTGGTGTGTTTGTCAGGAGCTGGTGTTAGTCCTTGGGGTTTAAGGTAAAATGTTACCCAGTAGATGACATCATCTGAGAGGGTAACAGTTTGATACCTGAGCAGGAGAGACGGTTGTCCTCACCTCATTCACCCTATTCAACCTTTACCCCCATAAACACACGCACGCACGCACGCACGCACGCACGCACACACACACACACACACACACACACACACACACACACACACACACACACACACACACACACACACACACACACACACATACTTTATTCATAGGACCCCTGTCATTCCCAGTCTTTTTTTTTATCTTGGAATTACTGTTCTTAAAAAGCTAGGTCAACACCCAGATGGAAGTAATCAGACATCCTGTGAGTCTGTGTGTGTGAGTGTGTGTGTATATTGCAAGCATGTGTGTGTGTGGTTTGTCTATCAGCCTCAGTCACACAGCGACAGTCTCTGGTTCTCCTCTCCTGACCCGCAGTCTTCTCCACATAAAGCCCTAGCCATGACATTTTCCATGGCTAGATTTCGCAGGATGAGAAGATTCCGTCGTAAGGCTTCGATCACAGCAGTAGCTTTTTTACAACTCAGAGGTCCATGTGGTCAAGCCTCCGAGCACATAAAGACAAATCTTCTGACATACAAAACCCAGTCTGGGGAAACTCTCCAGCGTGGAGTGCAGGGAGATGGATAGAGGGATGGATTGATGCTGATCTGAGTAAAATCAATAGCTCCCCTCCAGCCATTCCTGTTTTATTTAGACAGTGTTGTTGACTAGAAACAGTTCAGATACCCCCCCCCCCCCCCCCTCCACTATTGTAGACTATTGTAGAGTGTATACAGTGTATACTCAGCTGTGGTTGTGAGAGAGCAAGTGAGAGAGATAAATATGCAATGTGTGTTTTGAGACAATATTCCATTGGGCCCGATGTTGTTTGTGCAATGTGTTTTTTGGGCGTACTTCCATCTGTATTTCCCTCCCTTACCCTCCACCCCCCCGCCCTCCACACACACACACATCCACATCCACACACACATACCAACAAACCCCCACAGTGATATTTGACTTTTGAGAATCCCATAACCCTGCTCTACAGAACCAAACTAATTAAAGCGTAGAAGAGCCCACAGCAATAACACTGTCTGCAGCCTACAGTTACTGGGGGTGTGAGGGTGGGGGAGGGAGGGGGGAGGGGGTGTGTTTGTGTCGGGGGGGAGGATTGGGGGGGGGGGATTCTTGTGGGGAGAGAGAGGCAGTCTAAATAACAGGGAGGGTTCAGATCACCAACACAGAGGTTTTTATTAAAGATGCCATTCAACCAGCCTGGAACCCAGGAATCACTCACTGGGAGAGAGGAAACAGAACAATTATCCCCGGACAACACCACTAGTGTGTGTGTGTGTGTGTGTGTGTGTGTGTGTGTGTGTGTGTGTGTGTGTGTGTGTCTGTGTGTGTGTGTGTGTGTGTCTGTGTGTGTGTGTGTGTGTGTGTGTGTGTGTTTGTGTGTGTGTGAGCGAGAGAGCCGGCCCCTGCCCCCTGCCCCAGCAGTGTGTGGGCCCATGCCCCAGTGCTGTGGCTGGGTTCTGGGCCTCCTCCGCCAGAGGAGGGCCCATTCAGCTCAATAAAGCCTATTTGCTTTTCCTTTATGGACCTTCCAGAGGAGGCCGGGGTTTAGCTCTGAACCAGCCCTCAGTGCTGCTCACTTCAAAGCCGGTAACCACAGGCCCAGGAATGCAGCCCTTCTGCCCCCGGGCCAATCCCTGACGAGGGGAGTCCGGGATGGAGGGGTGGAGGGTGGATGGGGTGTTTATTTGGGAGGGACCCCCAGCAGAGGGTGGGGCGCGGGTGGAGTGTTTGTGTGCGTGTGTGTGTTGTGTGTGTTGTGTGCGTGCGTGTGTGTGTGTGTATGTGTATGTGTGTGTGTGTGTGTGTGTGTTGTGTGTGTTGTGTGTTGTGTGTGTGTGTGTGTGTGTGTGCGTGTGTGTGTGTGCGTGTGTGTGTGTGTTGTGTGTGTAAGAGGAGCAGAGGGGGGTGTGACGGTGATGGATGAGAGCGGTGTTGCACTGACAGCGGGACAGGCACTCTCTGACAGACACAGTTGTAGGGGGAGGCAGTGTGAGTCCAGGGGGGAGGGAGGGAGGGAGACAAGGGGAGACAGGGGTGACACCAGGGGGAAGGGGATAGGCAGGGGGGGGATACAGGGGGACAGGACCCTTCTGACAGACAGAGAAAAGGGGGAGACGTACTGTATATAAAGAGAGGGGCAGGCAGGATGTAGGAGGGATGATGCCTCTCTGACTTGGCCCAGCACTTAAAGAGGGAGAGATGGAGGGGGGGCGGGGGGGGACTCTGGACTCTGGAGGTTTCTCTGACTCTGAATGTTTGTTCTGTGATTTTTGACAGCACTGTTATTAATTATGATTCCTCATTATGTATTGCTCCACTGAGGTTGCCTTTGTATTGCTTTCACATATTTTACGATGGGACGGATATTTGTGGTTGCACTGACATTATTCCCGTTATGAATGTGTGTGTGTGTGTGTGTGTGTGTGTGTGTGTGTGTGTGCGTGCGTGTTTGTGTGTGTGCTGTGTGTCCTTGACCTTGGTTAGTTTCCTCCATCTTAATCAGGTCTGTATGCTTCAGCTCTCCACTGGGATCTACTGTGTGTGCGTGTGTGTGTGTGTGTGTGTGTGTGTGTGTGTGTGTGTGGGAGAGAGAGAGACAGGCCTGTCGATGTACATGGGTCATTACTGAACCCGACGAGAGGTGAGGAGAGGCAGATTGAATGCCTGCCACGGCAGAAATAACCCCAGCCAGTCGTAAACAAAGAGTTCCTCAGAATAAACAATCACTATGAATAGAAGATTCTGCCTCGGTGCAAGTGTGGTGTGTGAGGGAGAGTGGCGCCCGCCCTGAACCAGAAACCCTTCACTTCCTTGTCCTTCACAGTCAGTTCTGTGAACGGAGCCAGTGTCGCCCCCCACTCTTCCTACAGGGACGCACAGTACATGGACTCTCACTCCACTCCCGACGACATGCATCCTTGGGTTCCACCGGTTCTCTCGCTGAAGGAGACAGAAAGGAAAGGTCTTCTCTCGTTTATTTCCTGCTCCAACCGTTTCTTCTGAAATTCCATGCCGCCGCGACATTTTCCTCCTCGTCTTCTCTGATTCTGTGTGTGTGTGTGTGTGTGTGTGTGCTTGTGCTTGTGTGTGTGTGTCTCTGTGTGCGCGTGCGCGCGAGTGAGCTGATTAAAGTCTGTCAGACCTCAGTGATCAGGCCTTTCGCCGGCGCTCCGGTGTGAATGCCAAAGACAACAGAGCATGGCCAGAGCAGCCGAGCGTGGAGACCACACCGGCCAACCTGAGAGGCCCGGAGAAGACCGCAGCACCGGCCCGCCCGCCCGCACACACAGTACCCTAACCCAGAGCCAAGCTCCCTAACAACTAATGAGAGACAACTATAAAAAAGGAAAAGGAAAAAAAAAAGGGTCATAATTCAGATTCTACGGTATTTCCCTCTGTTTCTTTCTACCGCACCGACTCTAGGCTGGAGTGCTCCTGCAGAGGGATGTCGTACTGCTTTGAGTTCTACTGCTTGATAGTGCTTCGAAAAGGCTTCGTCCCGTTCCTATTCAGTCCCCCCCCCCCCTCTCTGCCTGTTGAATTGCAGTGATATGCTGCTTTCAGGTTTATTGTGATGCTCTTACAGAGCTTCACAGCCCTGCCCCAGGGACTCCAACCCCACTACTGACCCTGAAATCTATTCCCTGTCGCTTTCGTTCGCTCTCGCTCTCTCTCGCTCTCTCTCTCTCTCTCTCTCCCTCTCTCTCCCTCTCTCTCTCTCTCTCTCTCTCTCTCTCTCTCTCTCTCTCTCCCTCTCTCTCTCTCTCCCTCTCCCTCTCCCTCTCTCTGTCTCTCTCTCTCCCTCTCTCTGTCTCTCAGTCTCTCTGTCTCTCGGACTTTCTGTCTATGGGGCAGTGTGTGCCGGCTGTGAAGTGTCTGGCACTTAAAGAGGGACAAAGGAGCCAACCTTTAAAGGTTGAGATGCAGCATAGATGAGCACTGACCTTTAGAGGAGACTGTATGTTAGATGGTTCTCAACACACAGACGCACACGCACACGTGCACACGCGCACACGCACGCACACACACACACACACACACACACACACACACACACACACACACACACACACACATACACATACACACACTGTATGCTGAGGGTAAGACAAAGGGTGAAGGGGCAGACACGGAGAACCAAATGGCAGGCTGGGGCGTCCAACAAGATGAATCCTCTCATCAGCCAGACGCGTGTGTAACCTCTACTTCTTCATTTCCATTTTCCAACCCTGTTCAAGTCCATGGCTGGAGGCATTTGTCAAGGTGAGGGAACCGTAGCCCACACACAGTGATCCATCCAACACTTGGTCTCTATTTTCCACTTCGCTACTCATTTGATATCATGTGGTAGACCTTCTCAGAACCCGTCCTGTTTGGCTTCCCCATAAACCTACTCTAGTGTCCACTAGTCTGCCCAGTGTGAGATTCATCTGAATTAGATATGGTTGAATAATTTGTGATGTATTCCTTTGTATTCAGCCAGTGTGTGTGCGTGTGTGTGTGTGTGTGTGTGTGTGTGTGTCTCATTCTTCCCATCTCCCCTGTATTGCCCTGTGGAATGTGTGTGTGTGTGTGTGTGTGTGTGTGTGTGTGTGTGTGTGTGTGTGTGTGTGTGTGTGTGTGTGTGTGCGTGTGCGTGTGTGAGTGCGTGTATGTGTGCGTCTGTGCGTGCTTGCCTGTTTCATATCCTATTTCATGTGTAATGGGACATATCAGTGACAGGGTAATTGGGGTAGGTGGTATTGACGACTAGCAGCAGTAACGAGGGTGCTCCAATTAATCCATTGATTTACATTTAAATAGATCCTAAAAGGTTTCTCCCTGTAACTGTCGTCTGCATGTACTTACCATGCTAATATCGGACTGACTGATGCACACATTTCTGGAAGCTAGCTCTGCATATCATTATCACCAAAATAAGGTGTTAATTGCAATTTCATACATTAATCATGGCGGCATGCTCGTTTTGATTGCAACGGATGTTTTATTCGGTTGAAATTCTACCGAATCATCTGCCAGTTTCTCCTTATGTCTGCTGTCTGCTCTGGGTGGCTTCGTTGTATCCTGATGATAAGGCTTGTGTGTGTGTGTGTGTGTGTGTGTGTGTGTGTGTGTGTGTGTATGTGTGTGTGTGTGTGTGTGTGTGTGTGCGCGTGTGTATGTCCTCGATGAGGACATTGTCATATTCACAACCAAGGCCAGATTACAAGTCCTTCCTACCAGACTCAACCTCTCTATTTGGTTTCCCTCCACTCAGGTTCCTCATTGCTTGCACCACACCACAGAACAGGTTACAGAAACACTTTCACATATCTTGAATGGCTGTTATGTTTACAAAGGAATGTATATAGCACGTCATGACAGAATTGTGAGCCTAATAGTAAAGGACATATCACTCCACTTCCCAGTTACAGTGAAAATGTATACACATGCTTGTGTCAATGCATCCATGTTCAATTTCTGTAATGACCAATGTCACTTTTCACAGTTGTCTGCTAACACACCAGATGTTGTTGTTGTTAATGAAGAGTCCAGAGAGGTGTCTGTATTAGAGGTAGCATGCACCTTTGATATAAGCCTAGAGGAAGCCTTCATGACTAAGGTCATGAAATACCAGCAGCTTGTAGACACCATCTCAGAGCTAGGCTATAGGTGTACGCTATTAGTCTTTATATTTGGCAGTCTTGGACATGTGCACAGATTGGTTGTCAGAGGACTACGTCTACTGGGAATGTCCAAGGGAGAAGCAAAAAGGCTCAGCAAGTATTGCTCTGTCTCTGCGATTATTGGTAGCCGCCAAATATGGCGGAGACGGTGTTACTTGTACCCGTGAGTCTTGTCCTGTTGTATGTGAAAGACATTGTCCATGTCTGTTTGTGAATGCGTCCCATCTGTGCCTTCAGTATTTGTGTCCTTGTATACTTGTTTCTATGTGGACAGAAATAAATGATTAAAAATTGTATGTGTGTATGTATGTACGTATGTGTGTTTGTGTGTGTGTGTGTATGTATGTGTGTGTGTGTGTGTGTGTGTGTGTGTGTGTGTGTGTGTGTGTGTGTGTGTGTGTGTGTGTGTGTGGGGCGGGAGAGGGTGGGGGGGTTAGGGTGTGTTTGTATGTTTTTATGTTTGTCTGTGTTTTCTTTCTGTCTGCCTATGTCTGTGTGTATATGTGTGTGATTGATAAGGTATTCTGTATACTGTATATGTGTTTTACTCACTTTGTATTTACATGCAGAGCACTTTGTTGCATACAATACCCAGGATTAAGGTCAGCTCCGTAGGAGGCCACTAGCTACTAATCCTGAAGAGATGTTGTTGTGACCTGCTGAATAATGCTCCCCTAAAAGCCTCAGAACAATACACTGATGGCGCTTTCATGCTGGTGATCAATGGTAATTATGGCCAATACCATTTACAAGAGACGCACAGTAAATTGTCTCCAGGTGTATGAAGAATAGGCTCTCCTTTTCCTCATCTCTGTAATTGAGCTAATTATGATGATGCTTCAGTGCGTGGGGGAGAGAGACTGGTGTGTGGGATTAGTCAGTGCCATTCCTGGGCCAGGAATACTTCAAATGTAGCTAAAGCAGAGGGCATCCAAAGCCAACATTTCTTCTAAGTGAGATGTGCCGTGTCGTATAATGATGCCATCTATCACCCTTTCTCTCTCTCTCTCTCTCTCTCTCTCTCTCTCTCTCTCTTTCGCTCCCTCCATCCCTCCATTCTTCCGTCTCGCGCCACTTCTCCATCAGCCTCAGTGGTCCCATTAATTTAGGGAGTCTATTTATGGCCCTATAAAAAACAATAAGGAAGAGGGGGGAACCGTTTCGCTGGCACGAGAGCAGCCGTTGTGGGAAAGAAGGGATAGGTTTCCGTGCAACACGAAACATTCCATACCTCCCCTATTGAGAAAGAACATTCTGATTTTCCTATTTTGAAAAAAAATCACAGTAATTATACCATCATTCTAATGTATTCTAATAATACTGATGTTCTGCCATTGGAATATGGTGCAGTTTTGTGTTGAACTGTGAAATCTTGGGCCAAAGAAGAACTGTAAAAACACTATCTTGCTCTTGGTCTGTGTCCCCTCTCACTGTTGGGGTTCTCCTAGGTTAATATAGAACAAGGTGGAACACACTCCTGTCGTCCATTGAACAGGGGAACCGACAGGATAGCTTTACCAGTGTACTCTGTAACCTGTGTAACCTCCCCTGGGAGGGGTCTTATATGAGGCCTAGCACTCTGCGTTCTCCGACACGCTGCTATGGTTCTTTGGTTCATGGTTCCCTGTTTTCTCCTTCAATGGGAGGCTTCTCACGGTTGATTGTCCAACGGGCCGGCTTTGGATAACGGGCCGGCTTTGTGTGTGTGTGTGTGTGTGTGTGTGTGTGTGTGTGTGTGTATGTGTCAGTGTGTGTGTGTTTGTCAGTGTGTGTGTGTGTGTGCGTCTGTGTGCGTGCGCGTGAGTTTGTGTGTGTATATGTGATTGTGTGTGTGTGTGTGTGTGTGTGTG
>NC_137677.1:46940829-46943329 GCF_963989245.1 Nansenia antarctica
GAGAGAGAGCGAGATGGAGAGAGAGAAAGAGAGAGAGAGAGAGAGAGAGAGAGAGAGAGAGAGAGAGAGAGTGAGAGTGAGAGAGAGATGGTAGAGGAGGAGGGTACCACGGTGAGGACAGCCAGATACTCAACAGTAACCCAACAAGCCCAGTAAATGAGAGTAGTTCCTCGATGGGGGGCTGGGCTGGGACTTATAGCCTATTCTCTTCCAGATATCAATACCGTAGGAGAAGCTGCTCTCCTAGTCATCTAAATCAAAACATCCACAGTTGTCTGGACGTGCTGTGAGAAACACATGCGTGTGTGAGTGTGTGTTTTGAAGGGTTATGCTGTGCTCATAAATACGAGTCACTGCTGTGTCATCAGAATATGTATATGAGTGATGTACGTCTGTAACCTGATGTTAACCAACACAGCGGCGTCGGGGCTGTGTACATGACGGTCTGTGGATGTCTCTTTACATGTGTGTGTGTTTATGCGTGTGTATGTGTGTGTGTGTGTGTGTGTGTGTGTGTGTGTGTGTGTGTGAGGATGAGCCGGAAGGGGGGCTGGGGGTGAGCAGCAGCTGTGGGTGAAGAGGGGTGAGGATAGGGGGAGGAGGAGGAGGTAAGGCGAGAGGGTTGATGTGTTGGACCGCCGTGCCACAATGTCTGGTGCTGTCTGCGGTTCACCTGCGCTGGTCTGTCTCCTGTCTCCTGCCGGGCCCTGACAGACCCTCCCTGCGTCCACCACAGACCCCGCTGCACCAGCAGCCTGAGAGACCTGCGCAACACTGCAACAACTGACAACAACTGACAACACTGATTTATAGTCGTGTGACGGTCGGAGGTTGGGAGGGGTTGGGGTTGAGGCGGGGGACATCTCTCTCCCACTGCCCCCCCCCCCAGTACCTGCTACCCTATCCTGGGCCCTCGCCTAACCCTGGAGAGGCCTCTCTCTCTGTCTCTCTCTCTCACACACACACACACACACACACACACACACACACACACACACACACACACACACACACACACACACACACAGTCTGGGGGAGCAGAGTGGGGGCCTAGCAGCAGTAACACATGCAGTGGCACCCTGTGGAGAGGTGTGTCAGGAAGGAGTGATTTAGAGTGGTTGTGCCTGGACCACTGCTGGGACACCTGCCTCAGGAATCTCCTCTATCTCCTACATTACCCACGTCTCCTCTTAGCACTCTGACACCGCTACAGGCCCCCGAACCCAGAGGCCCAGAGGCCCAGAGGCACTGACCTCCGAACCCCTGCCACCATCTGAGGAGACCCCGTTTGCAGTATACCATGTCGGTGTAGGCCTCAAACAGTCCATTTCACTGGGCCTGTGGGAAGGAATCATAGTAGCTGGTATCCTATTTATGCTACATATTATATGAAATGGTAGCGTACAACTGCAAGACAAGGACAAACGATACCATAGAACGAAATGCAATTGATATTTTCTTATTATGCAAAACATGATCCAATTGGATCGCATTATATCGCCTGCAGTTTGTAGAGAATTACGTTAGAGCTCTTTTGGGATGAACAGCTCTCTCCCTTCTGTAGGGGAACACTGTGCAGTTTGTGCATCATAACTCTGTAAATTGTACGCCAGGTTTCTATTCTACTGGAATGGAACATGTGAAAACAGGAATGGAACACTGGAATGGAGTACTGAGATCGGACATATTTACATTTACATTGTTGGCATTTAGCAGATACCGTCATCCAAAGCGACATACATCAAACACTTTTGTATTTGTCTAAGTATGTGAATCATCTATCCATCAGTCATCACAAGACAAAGTAATCTATGCTAGTGCCAGTCATAATTCTAGAAGAAGGACAGATGACTATTTATTTTATTTATTTATTTTTGATTTATTTACAGTAGTGAAACCCCAGTGCATGGGGCTAGAGGGGATGAAGAGGTCTTTTAAGACAGTTAAGATGTAGCCAGAAGAGATGGGTCTTCAGTCTCCGGCGGAAGATAGGTAGGTATTGACTCTGCCGTTCTGACAGCATTGGGAAGCTCGTATGCACAAGTGAGTGACTGCCAGAATGCCAGGTCTGCGCTGAGGGGAGTCGGGGGGCTCCTTAGCATATGGCAGCCATGTTCAGGAGAAGGCAGGGGAGTACACTGTGTCCTTCACCTCCTTCGTTAGTTGGGTGACTGCTCCTCCCCTGGTGAGGTTCCTAAACCATGCCCCGCTACCTCAGCTGTGTCAACAAAATATGAAACTGGGATTTTATGTCACCCTCCATATGGGCGCCTATTAATCAAAATCATAATGTATGTGTAGAGAGACTCTGCACATGGTACCATACTTATGAGAGCGGCCAAAGCCTGAGTAAAGGAAAGCTAGTGTGCGTGGAGCCAGCAGCTCTGTGTGATTGGTCTGTACCGGGTTTTGAAAGAGATTGGTCTTTCCCTCTCTGATTGGTCATTCTCTCTACTGTCCTGGTCTTATACGGTTCCATGGTTAGGCTGGATTAAGGAGA
>NC_137677.1:46953329-46958329 GCF_963989245.1 Nansenia antarctica
CTCTCTCTCTCTCTCTCTCTCTCTCTCTCTCCAGCGTGCAGGCCAGGTTTCTACAAGTCTTCTTTGGGGAACGTCCAGTGTGCCAAATGCCCTCCGCACAGCTTCAGCCACCATGAGGGGGCGCTACACTGCGGGTGTGAGAAAAACTACTTCCGTGCCGAGGGCGACCCTGCGTCTATGGCCTGCACACGTAAGTGTGTGTGTTTGTATGTGTGTGTGTGTGTGGCCTGCACGTGTCCTGTATATGCCACACACAGCGAAAAGAAACAGCGAAAGAAAAACTTAGAAAAGACGGATAGATTCAGTACTCTGTAGGACTCTCTCTCTCTCTCTCTCTCTCTCTCTCTCTCTCTCTCTCTCTCTCTCTCTCTCTCTCTCTCTCTCTCTCTCTCTCTCTCTCTCTCTCTTCTATAGCCTGATGCAGATGGCTTGCAGATGCCAGCATTCCAAAACACATTAGCCATAAATCAGTGCCCTGCAATCCCTGATGAATCCCCACATATTAAACCAACCAGGAGTCATGTTGGATTCTGGAGTGAATTTAATAGGGTGTGTCCCACAGGACAAACAGCAGCCTGTCTCTTTTATAAATGTCATAATCTATATCACAAATTTTTGGTCTGAAGAGTACAGTTGATTCACTGCTTATTGACCATATCTGCTATTCAGCAGATTTCTTTTCAAATAGAAAGACAGACATTAGACATGGGTGTTCTTGTATTTAAAAGCTATCAGGGTATCAGGGTCAGGGTATATATATATGGATATATATATATATATATATATATATATATATATATATATATATATATATATATATACAGTATATACAATATATACCCTCTCCTAATTGATTTGCTGAGCTGTTTAATGTTTAGTCGAGACTCCGTTAGAAACACCGCTCTCAGTCACAGCTCTGGCTATAGTCCTTATCGGAACAACATCTTATCATGTATGCATATTCATTCCTGACAAGGACAGATAACTGATCAGAGAACAGCTCCTAGATTAGAGAATGCGCTTGCTGATAACGATGGTAATTTCGCAGCAAACAATTTTCGAAGTTCACACCAAGGTCATGTTGAGTTTGTACGACATGTAGTCACTGTAGAATGTCAGGAGTATTTGAACAGATGCACAACTGATTGATCCTAATCTGAGGTAACCTTAAAACGCCATGTCTCAGCTAGAATATTTAGCGGAAAACACACTTTTTTGAGATCACTGTATAATAGGTAGTCTAGCCTAATAGCTATCATTGTAGTCTGGTGTATTAACTACACCGATGTGAACAAGCCGTCTGGACGAGTCTGAGACATTCCTGTTCCCCATTCTAACCATCAGTGGTGCTCCAGACACAGTGCATTATCCTTCAGCTACTGGGATTGAGTTACCTAGCGCTTATCTGTCAGAGGTATGGAAGGAAATGTGGCTGTTGAAGCTCTAAAACATTTATAGACTCTGTGAACACCAAAGGTAATGAGCTGGAGTCTGGCGAAGGAACATCAAGAGGACTGTTAAATGTTGGAGATTTGAGAGGAATGTAGATTAACACATGTGTGATCTCCACTCACCGGACCGTACGGCATGTCACATCTGTTCATCTATACATCTTTCAGGCCAGTCTCTAAATGAATATGTTTTGGGGGATCGTTTCTGCAGACGTTTCTACATTTCAGCTATACTGGTAAAACTGGTACAGGTAAATAAGAAAAGGCAGAATGCTCAACGATCTAGGCAGACACACAGAGAATAGGACATATATTTACATTTGCATTTTTGGCATTTTAGCAGACACCTTTATCCAAAGCGACTTACAACAAATACTTTGTCTAAGCAATTTAATCATCTATCCATCAGTCATCAGAAAAGGTCATCTATGCTATGACCAGGGGCCATTGGCAGTTACAATTGTAGAAGAACGAAGAATTACTTTAAAAAAAATAATGAATTATGTGTCACAGATCACATAGTATAATCAGTACTAGAATAACTGAGGTATTAGATCATGTCCCTCCCTCTAGACAGGAGCTCTGCCGAGCTCTGGACTTGGAGTTAATTCTTCCTGTCAAATCAAACAATCCAAACATTGCTTTTATTATCTGAAACTCAATCCTCCCCTCCCCGTCTACACGCCTCCCTTTGGTAAAGCGTTTTACTGCCAGTTTGGTTTGTTCGCCGCATAATTATACCCTGTAGGTCTGATATTGAAATCTGGAAATATTCACCCAAAAGAAACTGTCAGTTTGACTTCACTAGCTGAGTTCTACATCCACTTAGATTTAATGACGTTCAGAGGGACATTCTTCCTTTAGCTAATCGAACATTCACATGGGGTTTCCCCTGTGGTCATTTCTGCAGTTAGAAGGGACTGCCAATAGTCAAACTGAGAAAAACAGGTATTTTTCCCTAGCAGCCATACCCACTTATATCTGCCACTCGCTTTCCACCAGTTTGTGACGTTTGAATTATAAGGTTCTATCTCAATTTTTGTCAAAATTGAGTTTTTTACATAATCTGATCCATTAGGTGTTTATTAATATGTTGAAAAAAAATTTGTCAGTAATTAATAAAATACAAAGGTTCCATCCCACAAAACATAATGGAATGTAAAAACTTTGACGCTCAATATCTCTGAACTACCCTAAACGGAGATAGAACCTTATAATTCTAAGCTCACGAGTTGCAGGTTAATACTGTCTAACGGACATTCCTTTTTCACAGTGTTCACCAGAATATGAACGATCCTGTTCTGATGACTATGAAACATTTAGAGGAAAGTCTCTCCCTATTCTCCCTATTCTATTTCTCCATGCCCCGTCCTCTCTTGTCTGTCCAGGCCCTCCCTCCGCTCCTCGTAACGTGATCTCGGTCATCAACGAGACGTCGGTGATCCTGGACTGGAGCTGGCCCGAGGACACGGGAGGCAGGAAGGACCTCAGCTTCACCGTGCTGTGTAAACGCTGCCGGACGGGCCAGAGGCAGTGTGAGCCGTGTCGCAGCAACGTCCGCTTCCTCCCCCACGCCGCGGGCCTGCGCAACACCACCGTCACCGTGGGAGACCTGCTGGCTCACACCAACTACACGTTCGAGATCGAGGCTCAGAACGGAGTGTCGTCACAAGCACCCACGCAAAGGCAGTACGCCGCCGTGACGATCACCACTAACCAAGCAGGTGAGACGCGCACACACATACATACGCACACACACACACACACACACACACACACACACACACACACACACACACATACACACACACATACGCACACACACACACGTAGGCACACACACACGTAGGCACACACACACACACACACACACACCCCTATACTTAGACTTAGACTATTAACCAAGCAAGTGATGCCAGAGGACCGACAGACACGGACTCGCAAACACACACACACACACACACACACACACACACACACACTCACACACACACACACACACGCACACATAAAGTATACACCCATTCATACATGCACTCTGACCATCAGCTCTGGACTTTTACAAGGAAATTCCAGCCAGTGTTTTTCTGTTTTACGACCAGTATCCAATGTCTCCCTCCTCGCAAACCCACTCCAAAACAACACATAGTTTTAACAGACAGCCCTTTACACTAGGATGGGATCCCATCGATTATTTCATATAAACATCATCCACACATCCTCTTCCAAAGAGGGAGGAGAAACTGGCACGGTTCAATTCTCTGAGACAAATCAATCATGCTGCAGAGAAGCGCAACCAACCTCACAATCTCCATTCGCAACAAGGAATGCATGATGGCTACACTTCAATAGATCCTCCTCCTCCCTCCCTCCCTCCCTCCCTCCCTCCCTCCCTCCCTCCCCCACCTCCCTCCCCTCTCCATCTCCCTCCTCCTTCTCCTCTTCCTGGGTACAGTTCTATTCTCAGTTCACTCGGAGGTGTGGTGTCGTGGTGTAGTGTGTGTGAAGGTGACGGCTGCCTCCTCTGGATTACAAAGTGTGCCGACTCCATCTGTTTCTCGTTGTGCTCTCTTTCTCGCTCTCTCTTTCTCTCTCTCTCTCTCTCTCTCTCTCTCTCTCTCTCTCTCTCTCTCTCTCTCTCTCTCTCTGTCTCTGTGTCTCCCCTGTCTTGTTGTCTAGCCTCAGTGATAGGTGAAGGCCTATCTGCCTGCCTGTCTCCTGGGCTGCTAGGTGAGCTGAGCAGGGCTGACCCAGGGGGTGTGTGATTTAGTGCCGCGGGTTTGAGTGGAGTGAACAGGCAAGAGCAGCCGAGCCTCTGTGTCATTAAAGAGGCAGACAGGACTACAGTAGATCACAGAGCAGTGATGGATGGCGGTGGCTGTCTCTTTTACTACAGGGGCCAGGAGCTCAGACTTCAGTGCATCCTTGCGGGTGTGTTTTGTAGCCTCCTCCTTCTGCTAATGTGTTATCAATGCACAGCTCACTGGGGGCTTTATACACTCTTTGACCTTCACCCCACAATTCTACCTTTCCCAGTGGTATGGAATGGGAAACACACACACACACACACACAGACGCTCGCACGCACACGCACACACACTGACACACACTGACACACACACACATGCACATAAGTATACACACACACACACACTGACACACACACATGCACACAAACACACAAGTATACACTCGCACGCAGACACACACACACACACACACAGAATGAGGTGTATGCTGAGCGTCCTTTGTGTTATCACAGCTGTGTTCTATTAAGGGTGACAGGGTCCAGACCCGGCCGCTTTGAAATGACAGCAGAGGGATGAGCAGTAAATACAGATTTACTGTGTGTGACTGTGTCTGTATGCGGATGTGTGTGTGTGTGTGTGTGTGTGTGTGTGTGTGTGTGTGTGTGTGTGTGTGTGTATGTGCCTGTGTGTCTGTGTGTGTTTGTGCATGTGTAGATAGACACGAAGTGCTCTTCACTCATCTCCTGACTCGTATTCCTCTCTAAGTAGAGCAGAGATAACAGAGATCATGTCAATGATA
>NC_137677.1:46960829-46963329 GCF_963989245.1 Nansenia antarctica
TTACGATGACAGTTCGTATACTTGATTCACTTACTTAAAACAAATGTAATTATTGGAAGTTGCTTTGGATAAAAGCGCCTGCTAGATGACTTAAATGTAAATGTAATACCATCCTCTGTCTCAAGCTGTAAGGCAGGCCCTCACTGCCCACTGCCAGGTCTTCTCTGCCCCCATGCCCATGCCCATGCCCAGTCCCTTCATGACACTCTGGGGCTGTTTAATGTCTCCGCCCCTGACACAGCCTGGCCAGAGGACACATGAGGAGGCAGGGGGAGCCAGGGGGAGGCAGGGGGAGCCAGGGGGAGGCAGGGGAGGCAGGGGGAGGCAGGGGAGGCAGAGGAGGCAGGGGGAGGCAGGGGGAGGCAGGGGGAGCCAGGGGGAGGCAGGGGAGGCAGGGGGAGGCAGGGGAGGCAGGGGGAGGCAGGGGGAGGCAGGGGGAGGCAGGGGAGGCAGGGGGAGGCAGGGGGAGGCAGAGGGAGGCAGGGGAGGCAGAGGGAGGCAGGGGGAGGCAGGGGGAGGCAGAGGGAGGCAGGGGGAGGCAGGGGGAGGCAGCGGAAGGTAGGGGGAGGCAGGGGAGGCAGGGGGAGGCAGGGGGAGGCAGCGGAAGGTAGGGGAAGGTAAGGGAAGGTAAGGGAAGGTAGGGGAGGCAGGGGAGGCAGGGGGAGGCAGCGGAAGGTAGGGGAAGGTAAGGGAAGGTAAGGGAAGGTAGGAGAGGCAGGGGGAGGCAGGGGGGGGCAGGGGGAGGCAGGGGATGGCAGGGGGAGGCAGGGGGAGGCAGGGGAGGCAGGGGAGGCAGAGGAGGCAGGGGGAGGCAGGGGGAAGCAGCGGAAGGTAGGGGAAGGTAAGGGAAGGCAGGGGGAGGCAGGGGATGGCAGGGGGAGGGAGGGGAAGGCAGGGGGAGGCAGGGGGAGGCAGGGGAGGCAGGGGGAGGCAGGGGGAGGCAGGGGGAGGCAGGGGAGGCAGAGGGAGGCAGGGGGAGGCAGGGGGAGGCAGGGGATGGCAGGGGGAGGCAGGCTGGTCTGGAGGAGCTAGGCCGGGGTTTGGCACTTCACTAGCCCATGACAGAGTAGCCCTCTCCCTCTCACACTGGCATGGGATCAGAGGGAGGGAGGGAGGGAGGGAAGGAGGGAGGAAGCCTGTATTCCATAGTCTATTGGGTAAATTCCTGGGTTACCACACACACACACACACACACACACACACACACACATAAAACACATCTTCTGTCCTCTTTTCTCCTTTCCTCTCCTCTCCCCTCCTCTGCAGACCCAGTCTTAATCGAGTGTACTTTTATTACTGACTGTAAATGTGTCTACAGAGCCTCTGTGTCTTTGTGAGGAAATTAGTGCAGAACGAATTACTGGCCTTCATTGGGCAGCAGTGATCTATTGTATTGAAGAATGGGTGACATTTGATAGTTCGCCATTAGCCATGGATGCATGCTTAATCACTCTGAGAGATATGGGCCTTTCCAGGATTCTCTTGAGCTGTGTGTCTGCTTTCATGAGTGTGTGTGTGTGTGTGTGTGTGTGTGTGTGTGTCTGTGTGTGTGTGTGTGTGTGTGTGTGTGTGTGTGTGTGTGTGTGTGTAGCCTCTGAAAGGACCACCGGCGCCCCCTAATCCCTTGATTAGCAGGCAGAAGACTCCCCGGTGGGTTCAGAAGAATCCCTTCCCTTAAACACAGGTCCAAGATCAGCTCTAACTCCCAAACAGTCTATCCCAAATTCCTAAAACCATCAGTTGGACACATGCAGAACTGGTCTCAGATCAGAGAATAGTGCTGACGTGCCACGTCTTCTCTGACCCTGGGCGGCACACACACTGTCATAATGAAACCCACTGGTCCTTGGCACTGACTGATCCCTGTTTTATCGCAAAGTCCCCCCCCCACGGAATGGCTGGAGACTCCTAACCCTAGACATACACAGAGACAGGCACACTCAGACACCCAAACAGAAACACTATCCAGAGTGCGTTCCTGCGGGCGAGGCTGCAGAGAGTCCTAGTCCCCCCAGACAAAAGATCCCTCCAAGTGGAACAGCCTGGGCTGGGACACCCAGGGACACCCAGGCTCACCCAGGGACGATGCAGGCTGGACCCAGTGGACAGGGCCGCTTGATCAACCTGGCAGAGGGTGAAAGGGAGAGGACAAGAGAGAGGCCCCCCCCCCCAGATCTGATCAGAAGACGTCCATGGACCACACGAAAGACCTTCAATTCATTCACGGAACAAAGAACTTCTTACAGAGGAGGTCCTGGGTTCTGAGAAGAGAGTCTCGGCTGTTTATTGTTTACTGGTACTCCCATTGTTGTGTACCGTACATCAAACAAACAGCTACGAGGACGAGTGTGTAATCAAAAGGACATTCATCCTGTAGTGAATCAGCATGCCTACCCTCCTGAATGGATGTGAACCAGAGGGGGCCTCTTTACTGCGTGTACTGGGTACGGTAGCCATGCTTCTTCACTTAGGGTAAATGTGTACTGTAGGTGATTAGAGG
>NC_137677.1:46968329-46973329 GCF_963989245.1 Nansenia antarctica
ACACACACACACACACACACACACACACACACACACACACACATACACACATTACTAAGACATCTCGCACTCACACACACACATCATGAAGACACAACACTGACATAGATATGCAGGAGAAGGTACAGTACAGTGAGCTAACAGAACAGTATGAGATATCTGAATTCACAGCAACAACGAAAGGCTACAGTATACAGTATGAGAGCAATGTGTGTTTGCTGTAATGTACCGTCGCGAATGAGAACCATTAAACACCTCAGCTGGTGGTCATCTCTTACGACTCCACTTCCTGTTATGGACGCAAGGAGGATGGGAATGAGGGAGGGATGGGTGGAAGGGGAGAAAGGGAGAGAACTCGCCGCTACCTCACTACTTTTAATAGAGTGCCTGCTGCTAGAGCAGGGGAGTATGGGTAACCGTTGCACCTCCAGCTAGGATATTATTTTCCGCCCCCTGCGGCTTCTCCTCTCGCTCTCTCTCTCTCTCTCTCTCTCTCTCTCTCTCGCTCTCTCTCTCCTTCCCTCCTCACCTCCATCCCTCTCTCTCTCCCGCGGTCCCTGATGTCTTAAGCAGGAGTGAAGACATGAAGTTAATGCATCGTGATTCATGGCAATAGCAGCCAGAGGAGAGGCTCCGAGCTCCGAGCACATAACAGCACGTCGGTCTCTAGAGCCCCTCTCCACTCCTCACTGTAAAGCCATCATAAAGACATCAGGCTTTAGGACCTGCACTAACACTATACAGCACACAGTATCGTATACTCCTAATACACCCAACCCTACTCACCAGCTCCTATTATTATTATTTTTTAAGACTTTATTGCTCTTCGCCCAAATAACGATTGTGTTAAAAGACACAACAGAGACCCTCCCTTTTAACGGTTGAGACGGTCTCATCCATTAGGGCTGGTCTGGTTAATCGAGCATCAATAGGTCTCTTTATATTAGTCTCTGCATGGAGAGTTGGAGTGGAGTTACTGACCCCTTCCACTGGTCAGCCCTGCGTGTCCACGAGCCAACCCCATCAGAGCCCCCAACAGCAGGCATGCTGCACTATTTAGACAGGCTGTAATTATTCCAGTTAAGTTCTTCCAGACCTCAGTATCAGCACAGAGCTTGACCTGGTTTCTCTGATCCTGCTCCGGCATGGGACATAATCACACATGAGAGAGTCAGAGGGAGGCAGGGCATGGACCGGACCGCATGTCTCAGCTGTGACATCACCTCCCTCTCTCTCCCACGCACGCACGCATGCATACATACATACGCACACACACACACACACACACACATCATCACACACACACACACACACACACACACACACACGCACACGCACACACACTGGAACAAACATACACACTCACAAACACACACCCACACCATCTCACACACACACACATCATCACACACACACACACACACACACACACACACACTGGAACAAACATACACACTCACAAACACACACCCACACCATCTCACACACACACACACACACACACACACACACACACACACACATACACACACTCACACACACACACACACACACACACACACACACACACACATTCTCCCCTCCAGCCAAGTCCCTGTCACCATCCCTATCACAGCTCCGTCCAGCCCTCCTCTGAAGCCTTTGAAGTGGCCAGGCTGCCAGGATGTCCTACCTAGGGAAAGTATTCCAGCAGAGAGGCAGAGCAGGATATTCCACAGCCAGATATGCCCTCACCAGGCAGGAATGATAATTGGTGACTCCTATAGTCAAACCTGATGAGTCATAGCGTGTTTTATATGATATGGATAGTTGAAAGTCATTTATACTCACTGTGGCCAACTTGGTCAGGGTTGAATTAGTAATTGTTATCTGTGCGTGGGAGATTAATTACAAACCGTATGACTACACATGCTTTCATTGGCCTACTTTTTGTGGTTATATGCAATTAGGAAAGACTGTCTTACTTATGATCCAACTGAAATAAAGCATAGCTGTTTAATTATGTTTGTTGAAGGAAAAAAGACTTCATGTCAATGATAAATGTCTACACTGATATTTGGGAATGTATTTTAACAATTCTTCTTCTTCTTCGGCGTATGGGTAGTTGTTTTTCCTCTCCACTCCACCAGGCTCGGGGCCGAGGGGCTACCCTTTTACCACCCCGAGACCTGGTTGAGGGGCTCACCCGGGCTATATTTCTGGACACCCCTCCAGAAGCCACGTCATCGTCTCGTCATCTAATACCGACAGACCATGCATCCCGTTGGGTGGGTGGTACACCGGGCAATCCAGGATAATATGGTCTGCGGTTTGGTCCTCTGCGCCACACTCGCACGACGCATTTGGGGCCAAGCCCCATCTGTGCATTGATGAGCGGAAACGCCCGACGCCGGTCCGGAGACGATTGAGCCTCACCCAGGATAGCCTTGGCATGTCCATCCCGAGGGGCTCAGCGCCGGCGACTGGGATGTGGTCGCGGAGTTTGGAGGTGTTAGCCTCCCACTCCGCGCGCCACATATAATCCGCCCATCCTGCCGCACTGATGTTGAGATCTCTGCATTGCTGCCTGAGATCCTGTGCGGCAGGCACAAATGGGTGTCTCGACTTGAGACGCCGGGAGGGCTCCGCTGTTATAGTGAGCCTATCATGGAGCAGATGGTTATTAAGCTCCGCGGCCCGGCAGGCGAGACGTGCTGTGGCTCCCATGCGGCGGAGGCCTGCGGGCTGGATGCCTGCTAGGATGGGAAGGTTGTCCACGGGGGTAGGACGCAGGCATCCTGTCACAATGCGCAAGGCTTCGTTTATAGGCGAGTCGATGAGGCGGGTGTGGGCACTGCGACACCATACTGGGGCGCAGTATTCACTAGTTGAATAAACGAGGGCTAGGGCTGCCGTGCGCAAGGTCCTTGCGCCGGCGCCCCAGCCCGAGCCAACCAGTCGCCTCATCAACGCCACACGAGCTGTTAACTTCTTGCGCAGTGACTCGAGGTGTCGGCGAAACGTGAGCGTCCTGTCCAATGTCACGCCGAGATAGATTGGCTCAGCGGAACATGGCAGGGGAGTTCCATCTAGGTGTACTCTAAGCTCACGTTTAGCCTCCCTGTTGTTAAGGTGGAAGGCAGCCGACACCGTCTTTGCCTCGCTAAGCTTCAATCTCCATTTCCGGAAGTATGCCACTAGTGTCTGCATGTCCTGGCTCAGAATCCCCTCCACAGACTGCCAATTTCCAGCAGAGTACACCACTGCGAGGTCGTCTGCGTAGGCGTACTTCCGCGAGAGTGTGTTGGGCAGGTCATAGGTATAGATATTATAGAGGAGGGGGGCCAGGACCGATCCCTGAGGGACGCCGTTCTTAAGGCGTCGAAGCCTGCTTAGCTGTCCGCGACCGGTGGTGAGGGTAAAGCTGCGGTTACGGATGAGCTCCATGATCATTCTGACCATGTGCCTGTCCGGCAGCAGGCGGAGCAGCTTGCAGGAGAGGCCGCGATGCCATACGGTATCGTAGGCAGCCGTCAGGTCTATAAAGACGGCCCCGGCCTTCTTTTTTGCCGAAAAGCAATCCTCGATGTCTTGAGTCATAAGGGTGACTTGATCTACGGTCGACCTCCCGCGTCGGAACCCGGCCTGCTCACGTGGGAGCAGCGGGTCGACAATTGGTTCGATGCGGGCGTAGATGAGACGCTCGAGGATCTTGAAGGGGATGCATAACAGAGAGATGGGACGGTAACTCTTTGGGTCCCCTTCAGGCTTATTCGGTTTAGGGATCGCAACAACTAGGGCTCTTCGCCAGATTTTGGGGATCTTGAGTTGGCGCAAACAGGAAGTGAGGAACGCTCTCAGCCAGGACTTCAAGGCGGGTGCGGCATGGAGAATAAGCTCCGGGCAGATGGAATCAGGCCCCGGAGCTTTCCCTGGCTTTAGATGCTGGAGGGCAGCAGCGTACTCCTCCGGGGTGAATTCACCGGAGATGTAGTCACTGCTAGGTGTTGGGGCCCTCCAGAGGTCTGACACTTCTTTTGCCACAAGTCGAGACGACTCGCGGTCTTTGCCCTCGTATGACCCACTTTTCACAAATTGTGATGCGATTTTATTTGCAGAGATGGGGCAGTGACGGGGGGAGTGTCTGGACCTACCAGTGAGATTGTTCATGATACTCCATGCCTTACGGCTGGAGTGCGAGAAGTCGATGGAGTCAATGGCCTCCTCCCAGCGCTCCTGTCTTTTACGGCTGAGTCTTGACAGCAAGGCTGTTGCGAGCCTGTCCGACTCAGCTCCTGCAGGGGCCTGGAGGATTAGTCATTAGTCGCATTTTAACAATGAAAGGATAACACAGGCCCACCATGTTCATGCAGCACAACCATCCATTATCAAGCTCTCACCTCCTTAGACCTACACCAATAGAGATTGCTGTATCTTGTCTCCCCCCTGTACTGATGCTGTGTGTGTGTTTGTGTGTGTGTGTGTGTGTGTGTGTGTGTGTGTGTGTGTGTGTGTGTGTGTGCGTGCGCGTGTGTGTGTTCTGTAGGTGAGTTTGGAGAGGTGTGCAGCGGTCGTCTCAGACTGCCCAGTAAGAAGGAGATTTGTGTTGCTATCAAGACTCTGAAGGCAGGATACACTGAAAAACAGAGGCGGGACTTCCTGTCTGAGGCGAGCATCATGGGACAGTTTGACCATCCCAACATCATCAGACTGGAGGGCGTGGTCACACGCAGTAAGTACTTTGACATCTCTTTCTACTCCCCATTCACGACAACGTAACACCACGTAACACCATTTAAAAGATATTCTTGAATACAGAATGTGAAAATAAAGAAAGAAATACAATTAAAATTTTAAAAATAGAATAGAATCATATTATAGCTTCTGACGATCGGCTGGTCAATGGCATACAACTGGTCAATATCATTTTAAAGAAATAATGTGTTTTTATTGAGTTGCATTGGCATACATCTCAGCAGATTAATTGGACCTGATTAAAGTCACACAGTCCTGTGCGTGTA
>NC_137677.1:46980829-46993329 GCF_963989245.1 Nansenia antarctica
CAGGCGGAACACAGACCTACAGCATCTCCCCAGGAGGAACACAGCCCTACAGGCTCTCCCCAGGGGGAACACAGCCCTACAGGGCCCCTCTCTCCCCAGGGGGAACACAGCCCTACAGGGCCCCTCTCTCCCCAGGGGGAACACAGCCCTACAGGCTCTCCCCAGGGGGAACACAGCCCTACAGGGCCCCTCTCTCCCGAGGGGGAACACAGCCCTACAGGGCCCCTCTCTGCCCAGGGGGAACACTGGGCCAGGAACAAATGGAACATTTGTAATGACTGAACCTGCAGGAGCACTGAACCTAAGCACCCTTTTTGTATGTCCAAATCAGGTCAATTATAACCTCATTCCAACTCTGACGTGATGTCAGTTACAGCTACAGTGCCTTCGGAAAGTATTCAGATCTCTTCACTTTTTCCACATTTTGTTATGCAAATCAGAGACCCTATAAACTATTTGTTATAAATAACAAAAATATTAATTCCAAACTTACATGAACTATGAACTATTATCCTTGCATTAAAATGGACTCAATTCAACTTATTGAATGATTTGTTAATGGCAGTTTTGCATTTGAGCAAAGAGTGTCATAACAAAGGGTCTGAATAGTTACAATATGTACAATTTCTGTATTTAAATTTTAAGAAGTGTACTGATATTTCAAACGTGTTCAAATGTGTGTCTATAACACAACAAAATGTGGAAAAAGTGACGGGGTCTGAACATTTTCCAAAGGTAGTTATTGCTTTTTAAGTTATAGCTGTTTGACCACTGCCAACATTCACTGACTGGCATCGTAGTGTTCCATCTGTCGTGTTGTTGAGAGATGATGTTTGTGTCTTGTCTGTCTCCCAGGGAGGTAAGATCCCCATCAGGTGGACCGCTCCAGAGGCCATCGCCTACAGGAAGTTCACCTCCGCCAGCGACGCTTGGAGCTATGGCATCGTTCTCTGGGAAGTGATGTCATACGGAGAGCGGCCTTACTGGGAGATGTCCAATCAAGATGTGAGTAGACTGCCCATCGCCATGGATACATCATGAATGTCCTGCTGGGAGGGGAAGCGAAGCGTAGAGTGGCCAGGTGGCGGACAGAGCTTGTTGCTGGCGGCCTGACGGGCCTGATCCAGAAATCTAGAACAGACTCCTTAGTGGGCCTAGGGCACGAACAAACCAGAGCGAGGACTTCTATTCTCAGCAGGTATCTCTGTTCTGAGCTTTTTGACACAGTCAGCATGTTTTCCCGGAGTGGAGATGTACGGTACCATAAATCCAAGGAAACATGAACAGATACAGATAGAATGAGCATAGAGTAGAGGAGGAAGACTCGTGTTGTTTTGTTTGTAGGAGTTAGGATTAGAAGTCGCTCTAACCCGCTTAACTGTCCCCCCACGCAGGTGATCAAAGCGGTAGATGAAGGCTATCGTCTGCCCCCGCCCATGGACTGCCCCGCAGCCCTCTACCAGCTGATGTTGGACTGCTGGCAGAAGGAGAGGAACAACAGGCCCAAGTTTGAACAGATCGTCAGCATCCTGGATAAACTGATCCGCAATCCTGGGAGTCTCAAGATCACAGCCAACACCACATCCAGGTACTCGACACTCAACTCCCAACAAGATCCTAACCCCAACCCTCCATTATTATTATTAATTACATTTTCCCCCTTTTTTTTTAATCGAACGCTAGCCCCTAACCATGGGCAATAGTCTTCGAGCGTCAGGCAAAGTGATGTCACTGTTGCGACCGGAGCTCCTCTCCCACGCACCTGGCTACTAACCACCTGGCGCTAGGCGACACCGGACGCACCCGATCCCCCCACGCGCCTCCCACGGCATTATGGGTCGCCATGGGTCGCATCACATCCTCCTCATTAGTGACCAGCATTACACTGGGACAGTAACAACAGGAAACGATATCTTCTGTCCAGGGACTCGTTTGTCCATCTCTCCCTCGGTTTCTCTCTGTTTGTCACGCAACCACATTCTGTCTGCCACACACTCTTTCTGCTTGCAGCTGCCTCTGGTAATGACAGAGGTGTATAGTATAGTAGGCGTATAGGGGGACCTGAGGTCTGATCACTGGCCTATAAGAGAGTGCAGTACTAGCTAGAGATTGTCTTCTCTGGCCCATGGAGGAGATGAGTACTAACTGGTGATTGTCTTCTCTGGCCTATAGGGGAGAGGAGTACTACAATAGCTAGGCATTGTCTTCTCTGGACTATAGTTGGAGATTGTCTTCCCTGGCTTATAGGGGACCGTAGTACTAGCTGGAGATTGTCTTCTCCCTGAAGCCAAAATGTAATGTGTTTGTTGTTGGAACCAGTTGGTAGTGACACAGGCCACACACAGCGTTCATCAACAACCCCTGTGTGCTCCATGTGTGCACAGGATGCTGCACAGCACCCGTCCACAGCGGGCCCACTCCCCTCTAACCTCTATTACCTTCGAATTCACCAAACATCCCCCCCCCCCCCGATCCCCCTGACCACATTCTCCCTCATGCACCTCAAAGCTTCAAAACTGCTCCCTTTCTCCTTCTCTTCCTTCTGTCCTTCATTATGTTCTTCAACCTCTCCTGTTATCCCTTCTTCTCTCTTCATCCTGTTATTCCTCCCTTTGTTTTGGAGCCCCAAGGGGTCTTGTGACCGTGCCGTAGCCCGCGTAGGGTGGTCGAGGTAGGCAGAGAGGGGGGCAGGTGGTGGGGCTCTAACAGACTGCACTGGTATTATGGAGACGTCGGGAGCTCATAACATTGACTAATGATTTCTTAAGAAAGTGAAAATGGGTCCCTGGGAGTTTGCATGTAATTTTCCTGATTGGCTTTTAACACTGGGCGAGTGTGGGCATGGGAGCGTGAGGTGATTTATGTTGTGTGTAGTGTAGTGTGTGTGTGTGTGTGTGTGTGTATCAGTGTGTATCTGTGTGTGTGTGTGTGTGTGTGTGTGTGTGTGTGTGTGAGCGTGTGCGCGTGATCATGTGTGTGTGGTGCCGTAGCACAGCAGGAGCAGCTGCACTCAACCTCACACACCTCATCTGTCTTCGGGCTACCCTCGCTAATGGAGCCCCCACCCCCCGCAGGCCCAGGCCCAGACCAAAGCCTGGAGCCGGAGTTCACTGTCTGTTGGGCCTTAGGAGGGGTGGGCCTGGGTGTTTGATTTTGCTATCTGTAGGTAAAGGAGAATGTCCTGGGTCTGCAGTACAATGTAGGCCAAGGTCAGCCTGGGGGAGAGGCTGCAGTCGAGACTGCTGTCTATGGGCCTGAGGGGGTAGATAGGTGGGCCTGGGTCTCTGATCTACGGGCTCAGGAATAGAGGGAATAGAGGAGAAGGGAAGAGTGGAGAGTAGAGAGGGCGGGTGGAGGAGGATCAGGGAGAGTGGAGAGGGGGAGAAGACACAGGGAAAGGGGGGAGAGGAAGGGGAGGAAAGGGGAAAGGCAGATGGGCGGATGGAGGGAGGGGTGGGTACACCCTGGGAGCCATCCCAGTCCCCCTCACAGCGAGAGGTGCATTCCACTCCATGACCGAGCTGCCCAGATGTCTCTCCAAACTCTCCTTTGCACCCTCCTCTCCCCCTTCCTCCTCTCCTCCTCTATCCTCTCCCCCTCTTCCCTGCTCCCCCTCTCCCCAGAGAGCCCTAAAAACATGATACTACACAGCAATGGTTATTCAGAGGTCACTTTGACATGGAAAAAAGAAAGAAAGAATGATAGAGAGCGAGAGGAGGAGGGAAAGAAAGACAGGGACCTTCACATTTTCTCTCCTCTTTGTTTGTTTGTCTGCTTTATTCTTCATGGGGAGAATTCTCTGGTTTCTGAATTCTTCTGGTTGTAGAATGGGCTGCATTCCCTGTGCACAAGAGTGTACGATATCAACTCTCCTGACACCAAACATGCCCGTTCTCTCTCATCACGCGTTCTCTCGCATTGCTCTTTCTCTCTTTTCCTTCGTTCTCTCCCTCGCTGTCTCTCACTCCACCTCACAACTTCACCAGTGCAGCTATAAATAAGGCAACAAACGAAACAGAGAGAGAGAGAGAGGGAGGGAGGGACAAGGTCATCCACAGTTTACCTCTATACTGAGAGGGTTCAGTGAGAGCTACAGAGAGAAGTTTCCAGATCAATAGTCCTGGTACACAGCTGAACGATGTAGCCTGAGCTCTGTCTGTGTCGACAGCCGAGAGGCACCTCGCACACAACACTCTTTCTCTTCTCTTTCCTCTCCATACTCCATCCCTTCCCTCTCTCTCTTTCTTTCGCCCATCCTCCCTCCCTTCCCTCTCTCCTTACACAAACACTCGGCTCTCCAGGGGGTCCTGAGGGCCCCGAGCAGGCTTCAGTTCTCTGGCAGCCCCTCTGATCGTCAGGAAAAGACTCAATCACAGCAACAACACCAACTACTCTCACAGGACCTGATGTCCTCCCCTCACTCCCCCCCCCTCCATGTTGATGTCTCTCCTGTTTCTCGATTTTCTTCTGTCCCACACTTTCCCTTTACTTGCTCATACAATGAAGCACTGTTTTGTTTACTTTCTGTTTTTCAAACGTTTTATGGTAAATGGTAAATGGACTGCACTTACCTAGTGCCTCTCATTCACCATTCACACACACATTTACACACCACTGGCGACAAGCTACCATGTAAGGCACCGGCCCGCTCATTGGGAGCAATTTGGGGTTCAGTGTCTTGCCCAAGGACACCTCGACACAGATCTGGTCTCACCCTGCTGTAAGCCTTACCTGACCCATAGGAGTAGGAAATAATTTTACCCCCCACTCAGACGGCACCGATACAGCCACCCTCCTCATCCAATACCGCCCCAAACCTCTCCACCACCCACACTCCACCTGGGGTTGGACTTCCTGGTATTATAATGTGTTTGTTTACACAACTATAAATAGTGGTCTCTATGGGAGTACTGATCTGGTTTCCTGTGCTGTACTGGGCTCTGTAGGCCTTTATTCCCCTGTGTGTGAAGCAGGTGCCAGAGACTCTCGTCCTATGGTTTCCTTTCTGACTCTGAGAGCAACACACACACACACACACACACACACACACACACTCCCATTATTTTTTACTGCAGGAGGAGGACTGGGGGGGGGGGACCTGATCTAACCTGAACTGACCTGGGTTGACCTGGCCTAAGATCAGGTCTGTGCCTGGAGTGAAAGAGGAAGTGGTGGAGGGATATGGGCTCAGGTGGTGGAGGGATATGGGCTCAGGTGGTGGTTCGGCCTAACCTCCTCACAACAGAACAGTGCCTCCATGTACTGTACAGGATTTCATCCTGGATTATTCATAACAACACAGATTTGATTTGTTTGGATTGTATTCAATTGAAACTGTCAAATCTAATAAATGTCTAGTATTGCTGCAATTTTGTAATGTTTGGATTGTAGAAAAAGAATGCAATTATGTTGTCATAATGATATTATTGTTGAATATTTCAAATGCACAACGTAGATATTGATTCTTTCCAATGTTGTTTTTTATTTTTATTTTTTTTCCTGAACATGGAACAAACCCTGTTCCATATAGCATATGAAGGTTTGAACTATAGTATATTAAATTAATTTTATAGAAACAGTGCAAACAGGAATGGTGGGAAATCATCAGAAATGTCTGTGTTAAAGTAAACGTTCATGTGTGTGTTGGCTTTCACTGGGGAGTGCTTTCCATAACAGAGCAACAGCAAGGGTTTGTGGGTAGACTCCCCTCTCCACAGGTATTTCCTTATGAAGGCCCCAGTGTGTGTGTGTGTGTGTGTGTGTGTGTGTGTGTGTGTGTGTGTGTGTGTGTGTGTGTGTGTGTGTGTGTGTGTGTGTGTGTGTTGTGGTGTGTCGGAGGCATAGAGAGGTATCAGGTTGTGAGGCCCTTTGTGTTCTCTCTCTGCAGCATGTGATTTTATGAGCTTGTTTCCTCAATAATAACATCTTCTACCCCTGATGCGTTCCACATCTGACCACTCACTGGAGGGCTTGTATTGTGTTTCTTGTTTTCACCCCGGAGGTATTGACATCGTCAATGTTCGGCTAACCGTCCATATCGTTTCTCTCACCCCCTTCTTCTCTCTCGCTCTCTCTCTCTGTCTTTCCCTCGCCCATCCTCACTCCGTCTTTCTCTCCCCCCTCATACCCCCTCACCACCCCCTCCCCCCCTCTCTCTCTCTATCTCCCCCTCCTCTCCTCTCCAGGCCAGCGAACCTCCTCCTGGACAGGAGCAGTGCGGAGGTGCCCTCGTTGGACACCATGGGGGACTGGCTGGACAACGTGAGGACACTGCCCTGCAAGGAGGCCTTCTCTGGGGTCAGCTACAGCTCCTGTGACACCCTGGCCAAGACCTCCGCAGAGTAAGACAGCATCTGCTCTACCACTGCGCTAATGGCTTCTGCTCATTATTTACACAAATCGCGTCCACATGAGGAAACCATGATCCACTATTTGGCTTCATTATTTTTGGCTTGGACTTCGCAGAGTTGCAAAGCAGATCGACTACATTATCTGTAAAACATCTTAATTGACTTTGGTTCCAACCAGTGACAGAGAACATGTTTTCTTTGAATATTGCTATAATGTAATGCTGATGAGAAGAGGAAATACCCTACTGCTTCGCCTTGTTATTTCCTGTAAGTCTTATGGCGGTGACTGTAGCAGCAGGGAATGTGAGTCGCATTAAGCTGTTCATGTCAGAAGTGTTTACAGGGCCTGGATACTGCGGCCAAGCCCTAACAGTGATTTAAAGAGCCGAGGCTGAGGCTCTTACAGGAACACTACTCCTTCCCTGAGAAAGTCTCTTATGCCACTTTAGGCCAGATTTAATACCAGACGCCCAGAGCCCAACATGTTTACAAATGTGCCTCCATTACTTTAGAGACACCGCTGTGGGTCTAATCTCTTAAACGTGGCTCACGGAGTTTGATTGTAATCGATAATGACAGACCTTTAGCCATGCTCACTATTACAGACACACACAGAGAGAGAGAGAGAGAGAGAGAGAGAGAGAGAGAGAGAGAGAGAGAGAGAGAGAGAGAGAGAGAGAGAGAGAGAGAGAGAGAGAGAGAGACATCAGAGACATCAGAGGAATAAGACCCTGGTTCCTGACAGGATTGACAGGCTGATAACAGGTTTAGAGCGGTGGATCTGGCAGAATCTCTGGTTTAAAATGATGCTGCCAACCTCTAATAATAAACCTCCATCTTGGCTCTGGGACGATGGTGGAGCGTCATGGGAAATGCAGGGTATTGGCCTGCCATTGGACCATTTTTCTCTTTCCTTTACTCTCTTTCTTTTGCTCTCTCTCTCTCTATGTCCCCCTCTCCCTCTCCCGCTCCCTCTCCCTCCCCTTCTTTTCTCTCTCTCTCTCCTCTCTCTCTATCCCTCTTTCTCTGTCTACCCCCTCTCCCCCTCTTTCTCTCTCCTTCCCTCTCTTTCTTTCTCTGCCCTCTGGAGGCCCGCTGTTATGTTAATTGACAAGGTATTTGACAGTGTAAATAATTGGACAGTTATAATTATTGTGATCAAAGCGGAGGTCTGGGAGCAGTGGTCTGGTCTCTGGTCCCCTGGACAACGCAGCCAAACAAAAGGCCCCGCCGTCATTAAGACGACTTTTGTTCTGATGTCAATATAAATAATGAAATGCAAATAGGCTATCAAATTCCCGCCGTTACTCACGGCCCAGATGTAATTGCTTGGGAGCCAGATTTGTCCACTAGCACATCACCTTATAAGGACAGTAGACTTTCTCTCAGTCTGTCGTTCCTGTATATTGTACATGTCTACCAGTCCACATTCTTACCTCAAGGTAGTGTATTTTCTCACACCATTTAATCCATGACTACTTTTAATCAATGAAAGCATTCCATTAAAAAAAAGGCATGTTGTATTGCCAACTCAGTAGATTTCGACATACAGCATTGATTGAATATATCACAGATAAACTGTATGCTCACGTTTTTCTCTAACAAGATCATTCCGTCTAGCATCTATGAACTCCCTCTCAGGGATCAGAAATTGGATCACAGTTGTGTTTAATCCAGTAAAGGCGAGGGCCTTGACACACCAGGGCCAGCTCTGATAGGTTCTCCCTGTGTGGGATTCAATATTACTCCATTGATTAGTACTGACTTAATCCTGTCCTTGATATTCAGCACAGGACTATACACATTTTGACCTCTGAGTGCCAGACAACTTAAATCAATCTAGAAACTTTCTACTGCAGTGGACTCATCTGCTGAGTGGCATTTAGAGCTAAGAGCCACTTGGAGAGGCTGAACTGTACAATACACAATACAGTATTTAGGCGTCACTGTTTAGGCATCTCCTTCACTCTCACATTCCTGCTCCTGAAGTGTCTCCCTCTCTCTCTCTCTCTCTCTCTCTCTCTCTCTCTCTCTCTCTCTCTCTCTCTCTCTCTCTCTCTCTTTCTATCTCTCTCTCTCTCTCTTTTGTTGATGGGAACCGTGATGAGTCAGCTCTCACCGCAGAATGACACACCGCAGCAGGAATGAAGTCCCTGTTCCCTAGTACATGTTCCATCTGCACACTCATCATTTGATGTTTATCCTTTCTCACTGTTATTTATGAATTATTATGAATTATTCACACTGAACAGACTTCCGTTCCCGTTACCTCATCATTTGTGTTTTTATATTGTATATAAGTGTGTCTATATTTGTATCATGTATCTGTTTTATTTTTGTGTTTTGTTTTTCATAATGATTTTGAGGAAGATTTTTGTGAGTTGTAACACTGTGTACCGTTAAAGCCTTTTCTGAGAGAGAGAGAGAGAGAGAGAGAGAGAGAGAGAGAGAGAGAGAGAGAGAGAGAGAGAGAGAGAGACAGTAGACTGTGACCATTCTGAAGGCCTGACCATAGAGATCCATTACTCATGTCTCTGGGCCTGACTCTGTCCATAGAATCTGCCTGACAGAGGTCCACCATGTCACAGCCGCTACATGTCCGGATTGGGAGCCCTCCATGGGGATCACCACCCTCTAACACCCCCCCCCCCCTCCCCCCTCGAGGAACTGGATGGTGGGTGGAGGACTAGGTAGAGTAGGTAGAAGCTGCCTCTTACCACTGATACAGGCTCTGATCTGTTTGCATACCCCTGATAGTTATGATTAGAATTTAGAATTAGGGGGAGTGTGATCTGATCCTGGATCTGTGGTTATGGGTAACTTCTATCTCATGCCAGTACAGGCAGTGTGTGCTGGCTGCCCTTCGAAACTAAACCCCCCCCCCTTGCTTGCTTTTGAATAATAATAATAATAATAATAATAATAATAACGATCATAGTGATACACATAACTTAATAACTCTATGAAACATTGTATATTGTGCACAGAAGGTCTTACAGAAAAGCCCACTAAAGCTGCAGCTGAAGCTATATGTTGACGGATCGTGTCTGAGCTATGCTGTTTCTAACCCTGTAGGTCTGCTTTTACTAATCTGCTTCCATAACATGAGACTACAACAGGAGCAAGGCTGTGGAGGTGTTGTCATGTCGTTACCAGCGGATCACACCTATACTACACTACTTTGGGTTTCTTTATGTTTTGTGTTTAACCGTGGCTGTGATCTGAAGTTGTAATACACTGTATGTGGTTCACTCTAACTGTAGAGCATATAGCATGTGCGGTATGTCTATGTGTGTGTGTGTGTGTGTGTGTGTGTGTGTCTTCCAGGAGAGGCTGGTGGAGGTAGAAATCGGAGGACGGCTCATTGTTACGCATGGACGTGTGCTTGATACGATTCCTCACTCCGTTCCATGGATTACATTGAGCCCGTCCTCCGATTTCGACCTCCACCAGCCCCCCCTGGTGTCTACAGTCTGTGGAGAGAACAGAGAACTCTGACGGAGAACTCTGAGCGAACCAATGTCACATGATGCATAGAACTAATGACTGCAACTCAATCTCTCAGAACAGTTTCTATTTTGTCAGTTTCTGTATTTGTCTGTGCCAGTGCTGCTCCCCTCGGAAACACACA
Organism: Nansenia antarctica; assembly: GCF_963989245.1. Lineage (NCBI taxonomy): Eukaryota > Metazoa > Chordata > Actinopteri > Argentiniformes > Microstomatidae > Nansenia > Nansenia antarctica. Next base: position 46,990,811 of record NC_137677.1, read on the forward strand.
CACGCACACACACACACACACACACACACACACACACACACACACACACACACACACACATACACACACACACCACACACACCAACCACTTCATGGTCAGCAAAGACAGCAAAAGTGTCCACTCAAGTCACATAAGGCATAAACCACTTTCCATTCCAACATTTTCATTCCAATTCTGGGTTCCCATTGTTTCCCAGTGACAGAGCCATAATGGGAGCTGTCATAGTGGCCTCATGTCAGCACATAGACAAGACTGGGAAGTGGGCGACTCACCTCTCAGTTGACTGCAGAGCTATGGCAGCCCATCGGCCTGTTGGGAAACACGAACCTCTGCGCTTGACAGCCAGGGGAGAAGGGGAGGAGCAGCACTGAGGGCATGTCATTAATGTCACAGGGTGTCACATACTCAGCTAGTAACACAGTCCCAATCTCCACTTCTCCTCTCTCTCTCTCTCTCTCTCTCTCTCTCTCTCTCTCTCTCTCTCTCTCTCTCTCTCTCTCTCTCTCTCTCTCTCTCTCTCTCTTCTCTCTCTCTCTCCCTCCCCCTCCTCTCTCTCCCTCCCTCTCTCTCTCTCTCTCTCTCTCTCTCTCTCCCTCCCTGCCTCCCTTCCTCCCCCTCCCCGCCTCCCTTCCTCCCCCTCCCCCTCTCTCTCTACAGGGACCTAAAGAAGGTTGGTGTGACTATCGTAGGCCCTCAGAAGAAGATAGTGAGCAGCATCAAAGCACTTGAGACCCACACCAAGAACGGCCCCGTTCCTGTCTAAAAGCCCACCAGAGACAGCCCCCCCCCCCCTCCCCCCGAGACACGCTGTCAGGCTGTGGCTGCTCTCTCTGGCTCACAGGGACTCACAATCCAACTAGAGGAGGATGGAGAACATGACGAAGATAATAGGTGCAGAGGGAGGGCCACTGGGCCTGGCTGGAGAGAGATTATGATGATGATGATGATGATGGTGATGATGATGATGATGACGATGATGATGATGATGATGACATGTCTGGACAGACAGGAGGTTCTGCAGCAGTGTGACCCAGATGGACTGACTCACCGTCCAACTCTCCACACCAACGCTGAGATGCCTTACTGAGACGCAGAAGATTGGAGAGGTAGACAGATATGAACTGGGGCCTGGGGTATACAGGGGCTGGGATTGGAGAAACCTCTGACTTGGGTCAGTAGCAGAGCTCCTGTCATTGGCTGAGCTGGTCAGCAGGGCCCCATGCGACCCAACGGGGAAGGGGTTTGTTGCGTCCTTATCCAATCACGATCTCCTCCTCCTAGTGGACCTGACTGGCAGTTCTTCACTCTGCGTGGGGAGTGGTTAAATGCCTTGAGTAGAACATGGCAGAAAGCAGCAGCTCGTCCTGATCTGGAGATGTATACATGAACTCTGAGCAGCAAGATGAGTGTCCTACACCTCTCTGTCCTATAAGAGAGAGGAGCCAACCACTGGACTATAACAAGCCATTGACCCTGTAGCCATAGGCTAACGTTTGCATACAGTAAATGTGATACATAAAGCAATAATAATAATCAGTTATCATTTTCTTCTCCAAACCGAAGCCATGAATCTCTGACAGGTGTAGCTCGGTGCGAGGCATCGGTCACTCTGCTCTGATGGTGCAAAGACCCTATCAGATATCACACAGTTAGAACCATCACTGCATACCCACCATCTGTCTGATATCTCAGGATGTATATATGTTCTCCTTTCAATCTGAAACACAAGAGGAAGCAGAGGTCGAGGTAGAGTGAGAAGTCCTGCAGAGGTCGAGGTAGAATGAGAAGTCCTGCAGAGGGAGAAAGGGAGGTCTCGAGAGGAAATGGGAGAGGAAGGAATGGCTGTAGAGAGAGAGAGAGAGAAAGAGACAGAGAGAGAGAGAGAGCGAGAGAAGGAGAAAGAGCGAAAGAGAGCCGACGAGAGAGGGTAAAGAGGCGGTACCATGCAACCGACTACTTCCGACGCCGTTGTCCGGTCCTGAGTGCTAAATTGTCCATGAAACGCTGTGCTGCTGTCAGTTCAAGTGTGTGTGTGTGTGTGTGTGTGTGTGTGTGTGTGTGTGTGAGTGTGTACGTGTGCTTGTGTTCAAGGGTGTTCACTTCCACATCTCTTTTCTGAGAGTGTGTGTTTCCGCATCTCTGCAGAAAGCAACAATAGGGTAACTCCTCTCTGATGACATGCACCTTCTCTGAGAGACAAACAGCCCAACCGGTCCTCCGTCCTTCTATAGCCTGGTTGTAGCCGCCGCTGCCACTACCGCCGCCGCTGCTGCTGATGTGTGTTCTATTAGCATGTACATATGTAAACAACCTGTTAATGATAGTCCAACAGTCCAACTAGCACTACGGTACAGTCCTCTACATGGCCATCCCTTTGTACAAATGTTTGTATGTATAAAAGAATGAACAAAATATCTGTGCAACATTTAAAAAAAAGAAAAAGAAAAAAAGACGACAATTCTTTGTATTATATTTTATGTTCTTTTTGTGTTATATTTGTTTTTTTACATGAAAGAAA
>NC_137677.1:46995829-47005829 GCF_963989245.1 Nansenia antarctica
TGTGTCTCTCTGCGACTGCTGCTCGCCTGCCTGCCTGCCTGTGTTCCATTAATGTTGGCCTGTTTGGCTTTGAGCTCACCAACATCCCCTCATTAAAGTGAAACCCTACTCTGAATTACAACAATGCATCACAAGCAGGCAGCTCTGAACCAGCCCAGGACTGAGTGAACATGTAATGATGTTTGTCTTGAGAGCCGAACTTCGACAGTCACAGTGACTGCGTCTCTGAGTGACCTAATGAAGGGAGCAGGCCTACAGCTGTCTCTCTGATGTCTGCTGCTGACACCACTCTCCCTCTCCCTGCTTCACACTGATAATTGATTTTAGATAAAGGCTGAGTGAGGCAGGGGGCCTGTTGCTTGTGTGATGTCACCGCAAGCCCCCCCCCCCCCCCCCCCCCCCGCCCTCCTGCTCAGCGAGATGTTTACCAGCAGGGCGGCTGACTGGGTGATGACATCACCACCTATCAGGCCCCCAGTGAGATGTCCTGTTCCAAATGTACCTCTAACTCCTGCCCTAGTCCCTAGGTCCTTAACTCTTGTTACCTTGTATCCCATGAAATGGATAGAAAATATAGAAATATAGCACTATGGAGGTGCCTACAGTTCGGCTTCTGATAGGCGGTGTAGAAATCCATGTACTGTAAGATCTATACAAAGTTTCTAGTGAGTAGAGGCTGTATGGGATGATTTGGAATTGGGCCGAGCCTCTCTGTATCTCTCCCATAAACACTCTCTAAAAAGGAGCTTACCCATCCTATCTCCGGCTCCAGCTCTCTCCCCTCCTCTCCTTCTCTCTCTCTCTTTCACTCCATCTTTCCCTCTGCATATTAAATCTATATTTCATGCAGGTCTGCCACAGATCAAACACAGTCAGTTGATTTACTGACTGGCTTCCTCCCTGTCTGAGAGTTTTATGAGGAGGTGAAGGCCAGTGACAGAGAGATAGAGTTCTCAGTACTGACTACTGTTGCTGTTACGGGTTTCCATGCTTGCTGTTATGACCTCAGAAAATGCAAGGCACATGGCAATGGTGCCCCATTTCCCAAAAAGAAATACAAAATATATTTACAACGGCTCAATAGACACCGGTGTTTGGCAAATACACTATATGGACAAAAGTATGTGGACACAATGATCGTCTGGGGCTGTTTTCATGGTTTGGACTAGGCCCCTTAGTTCCAGTGAAGAGAAATCTTCATGCTACAGCATACAATGCGATTCTACAGAATTGTATGCTTCCAACTTTGTGGCAACAGTTTGAGGAAGGCCCTTTCCCGTTTCAGCATGACAATGCCCCCATACACAAAGTGAGGTCCATAATGACATGGTTTCCCAAGTTTGGTCTGGGAGAACTTGACTGGCCTGCACACAGAGCTCTGACCTCAACCCCATCGAACACCTTTGGTATCAATTGGAACGCTAACTGCGAGCCACTCCTTCTCGCCCAACATCAGTGCCCGACCTCATTAATGCTCTTGTGGCTGAATGGGAGCAAATCCCTGCAACCGTATTCTAAAATCTCGTAGAAAGTCTTCCCAGAAGAGTGGAAGCTGTTATAGCAGCAAAGGTGGGATCAACTCCATATTAATGCCAACAAGCACATAATGGGTGTGATGTTCGGGTGTCCCAATACTTTTGTCCATATCGGGTATATCATTGTTACGTCTTTCTTAATGTCTGAACATCTTCAGGTAGTTTAAAACAAATGGTGTAATATCAATAATCAAACTTAATCTAACTCAGCAGACGCCCTTACCCTAAGCCTAACCCTAGCAATAGCCCTAAGCATAGCTGTTAGCCTAACCAAGACAAAGACAGCACACCTGGAGACAGCCAGCTGGGAGGGGAGGCCACATCAGCAGAACCATAACCAGCCTTTACCAGTCTGGCAGGAAACCTCTGACAGAACTCAGCCGTGAAACCGTGATACTAGCAGACACTGACCCCAGGATCACAGACAGGGAAACCACAAGACATCACGGAACACACAGGCACATGCAGTAGTCTACACACATGACACAAACACACATACACATGTATAATATTTAAACCACTTGTGCATATTTTTTGTAAATACTTCTGATATTGTTCTGTGACCTTCATAAGAAAATACTTTTGATGATCAATCCTTCTTTGTTCTCCATGTTTCCCGTTTGTCTCTCTATCTCTTCTTCTTTTTCTGTCTCTTCTTCCTCTCCGGTTCCAGTGTATTTCCAAGCTGCTCAGACATGAGCTGGCCTTTCCGGCCCTCCCCAATGGAAACCAGTCCAGCCTTCACCACAGTAATACCACAGTAACTATGCAGGAATTCAGACTATTGGAACACACTCAAGTCCGGTCAATCCCTTCGGTCTGTTTTGTGCGTCACCACAATTATTATACAGTACGATATTGAAAAGACGGTTATAACTGTAAGATCCGGGATACGTTTTACTTTCAAGATAATCGTTTACATATGATCTATATTGTTTTCAGATGAACATATTGTATACTTTTTCAGAAAAAGACAATGAACATTTGGCAAAAACATCAAATAAACCCCCCAAATCTCTGTCACAGGCTAAGCCATGCTTCTTTTTATTAGTCTGGTACCTTCTGGTCGAGCTGTTGGTCATCACATAAAACATGTCAGCAGGATTAAGAGCTGTCACACCCCGTCTCTTCAGCCTGAGCCTCTTCAGACACAGGCCCTCCGGAGGGAGGAAGTCAAACCAGCCTTTCTTCCTGCTCCGCCTACTCACACACTCAACCACTCACACACACACACACACACACACACACACACACACACACACACAAAGACACAAACGCACATGCACACACACACATACGCACACACACAAACGCACATGCATGCACGCACACACACACGCACGCACACACGCACACGCACACGCACCCGCACACGCACACACACACACACACACACACACACACACACACACAAACAAAGGTAAAGCTATTTATTTGTGCACTAATTCCGCCTCACGTTTGCAATTACTGCCTGCTCAGTTCTGGCAGTACCACTTTTAGCTGTGCTGTTGATTGTCAAACACTGTTAGGCCTCCTCAGATCAGTTCTCTCTTTGAGTGTGAGTGTGTGCGTGTGTGTGCGTGCTTGTGTGCGTTCATGTTTGCATACAGTACAGTATGCATACTTGTGTGTGTGCATGTGTGCGTATCCGGGGGGCTTTTATAGGCCAGTTAGGACCCTCCGACAGGACGGAGCGCATTTCCAAATGGGAAATGATAAAGCCTCTCTATTTCCTATTAATGTCATGAGAACAGAAAATGACATTAACAACCCTACCAGGTTCTTTTAGGTATTTATATTCCAAGTCTGAAACTTCCTGTCCAATTACCGTCATCCAAACAGTTCAGGGAACTGGCTGCAGTAACAACATATGCAGTTACACAGTTAGTGACACAGAGGGACACAACTCTATTGCATTGTAGAATATGTATGTATTGATCTGGGAATATGACACTGTGTGTTAATGGAGGCATCATCATGTTAGCATGTCATGATACTGGGTCATTAGGGGGAATCTTATCACTTTAAAATATTGATTAGATATTTGTGTGTTTGTGTGTGTGTGTTTGTCTGTGTGTGTGTGTGTGTGTGTGTGTGTGTGTGTGTGCGTGTGTGTGTGTGTGTGTGTAAGTGTGTGTGCGTGTGTGCGTGTGTGTGTGTGTGCGCGTGCGTGTGTACATGAGAGAAGGAGAAAGACAAAGAACCGAAAGGGAAGAGTGACATAAAAAGGAAAGACAGATAGAACGTGAGGGATATTGGAAAAGAAAGTTAAGAGATGGAGAGAGAGAGAGAAAGGAAATGGTGAGTGAAAAGAAAAGGAGTGAAAGAGAGAATCTTGGCAGACCCTGAAGTCCTGTTGGCAGCTCAGCTCAAACACACACACAGGGCACGCTGCCTACTTTCCCTACAGAAAGAGGTATGGTTATTATACAGCACTAATTATGTGATGGTCTGCTAACACTTCAGCCTATGGATGGAAAAAACGTGAAGGGAAACGGCTCGGGAGGTCAAATACATCATGCTCCGCTTCTGAACTTTGAGTGTGGATAAAAAGGTATTGTTTCAAACGGTGTCATTTCGATCCCCCCTAATCTTTGTTATACAGATGTAAAGGTCAACAGTACAATATAGCACTTTTCTTGATTGTATTTATTTCATTTTCGGACAGTCCTCCCTTCTCTCCTTTCTCATGCCCAGTGAGGGGGCCAGACGCCTATGGTCATTTGCATACAGTAGAACAGGAGAATGCAGTTTCTCTGTCTGGGGAAAGACATTTCGTCTTCAAATTTATTTTTTTATTGAGCCCAAAAATCATATACATACAGTATATTGTTGTGTCAATGCTCATTTTCATTTATATGAAAGAGGTATACAATTATATTCACGTATCTTTACATATACATAACAGATAATACAAAACATTACAAAACAAATGTGGAACAGTATCAAAAACAAATAAATACAATTATATTCAAATTATATTAACTAACCCTAACCCTATATTTAATTATAATATTATAATAGTATTTCATTATAATATTATTATAATATTATTACATTATATTATTTGATTATTGGGTAAAGACATTTAGAGAGCTCATTTTACAGTCTGTCTTAAGTCATATCAGAATGGTAGAAGTTGGTTACAGTTCACACCAGTGCCAGCCAGCCGCCAGGCAGGAGTCACATGTACAGTCACACATGGTCCAATGACATGGTTGAACTGTAAACAGTGTTCATGTTCTTGTAAGATGTTACTGCCTCATAAATAGCAGAGTTAAAGAACCACTGTCCATTCAGGCAGATTAATGACTACTTTTACACCTTGTAGATTGTTGGATAATGTTTTAGTTCCAATGCTAGAGCTATGAGTTAGTTTAGCTGTCCTGTGTGGAGTAATGCCTTGTCTTCTGCGTTTTTCATTACTGTAAATCCTTGCCAATCCAGCCGGACCCAAGGGGAACTACAGATGTAATTATCAAAAATGTAGCTTCTCACAGGAAACGAGATCTCTGTTTTTGGTTTGTTTTCTTTTTACAGCAGGCATATTCTTTTTACACAAAGGCAATCCACAGAACACTGAGTCAGTGTCACCCAATCCGATCAGGCAGCTAATTCCATTTTTATTCATTCAGTCTGTGGCGCCGTAGACTGGCAGCTAACGCTGGTCTTAGAAGGCTAAATCCTTCCTGCTCAACTGGACCCAGATTCACACATCCCCGCTGTTTCATTGGTTTCTCCACTGGAGGATGTAAACAATGTAAATGATCTGTAGAGAATGTACTGTGTGTGTGTGTGTGTGTGTGTGTGTGTGTGTGTGTGTGTGTGTGTGTGTGTGTGTGTGTGTGTGTGTGTGTGTGTGTGGTGTGTGTGTGTGTGTGTGTGTGTGTGTGTGTGTGTGTGGGGTGTGTGTGTGGGTGTGCGTGCGTGTGTGCGTGCGTGCGTGCGTGCGTGCGTGAGTGCCTGCGTGCATGCGTGTGTGTGTGTGTGTGTGTGTGTAGGTGTGTGTGTGCGTGTGTGTGTTCCGCTTTCCCAAGTGACAGAGAAAAAAGAGAGGGACTCACCTGTTCCGTACTATGGCCTGACTATTTGGAGTAGAGCTAGGCGTTTACACTCTGATCCCTCTCACAGTAACAACAGTTTACACTGAGCCTTTCTCAGGCTCTCTGTGATTGTGTCAGTGGTCTCCAGTTTCACGGTGGGAAGTTCTGTGGTATACATTAACTTCATCACATAACCGTTACTGAACCGAGGGGAGACAGGAGCTAAGTCTATCACACATGCAACAGACCACCCGGATCCTGATGTGTGTGTGTGTGTGTGTGTGTGTGTGTGTGTGTGTGTGTGTGTGTGTATGTGTGTGTGTGTGTGTGTGTGTGTGTGTGTGTGTGTGTGAGTGTCTTACAGTTATGTTACTGCCAATAGGCCTTATATTACTATTAAGAAGCCTTGTCTTCATCATAGGCACAAACTGAACCAACAGAAACAGCATTATGATGGAATGAAGATAATACAATAATTATAAAGTAAATTGTAGTGGCTGATCCCCTTTGAATCTTAGTAAATCTTATAATGATGAAGAGTTTCCAGTGGCTTATGGGCATCCACTGACCACATTTAACTATTGTTTCCTTTAATATCATATTCAGAGTCATACTGTAGACCAAATATCCTCTTTCATAATTGAATCTAAAAATCATTATAGTGTCATTCCATGCTAATCGTATTTGGAGGTTGGTGGTGTGTAATTGTTGAACTTTCCGTCAATACAGGAGATAGAAATGTAATCCTGGCACAGGTCTGAGTGCAGCTGCTTCCCTCCCGGTTCTGAACCAACCCAACACAGATGCCTTTTCAATCTGGAGCGTGCAGGCCCATTCCGATGGAGGCTATGTTACCTTCACACAACTGGCAGTTTACTCTGAACTGAATGATGGATTCCAGAATGAACAGGGTCAAAGTGGAAAGAGAAGAGCTGGCCAAGAGAAGGGAAGGAGGGAGGGAGGGAGGGGGGGAGGGAGGCAGAGTGGGATGTGGGTTCATGTTAGCTGTGTATTTACAGACAGCCATCAAAGCGCAGCTCTCTCCATAGAAACACTTAGAGAGTCATCAATCAAAAGAGAAGCACCTGTGTGTGGGATGTGAACAATACTTTTGGGAAACTTGGCAATACGTCGACATTTCTTTTAGTCCTGTTTACAGACGTGGGACGGAGCCCATGGTGTGCCTTTATCCGCTAAATGTATTGCATTTGGCCAACCCCTGTCTACTTTCACTTGCCCTTGGCTTCTCATCATAACATCTTCTGAAAAATGGACTTTCCCTGAAAGTTATACAAGTTCTGTAAAAAAAAAGAAAAACCTGTCAATGTTTCATAAATCGTCATGTAAGAGTGTGAAATGTAAACAATAAAACAATTCATATCCTTTCCACTTCATAAAATATTCACGACAGACAGATTGACTCCACAGCGCCACACTGTTGAGAAAACATCCATATTTCTCAATTACCATTCCGTCAGGCACATGTGGCCGTCCGATCCGTCATATGTGGTGCTTCAATCAGGATCACATGTGGACCTGTGTACTGTACCGGCCCGTAATGACTTTCATACTCAGAGGGAGCTATACGGGGAAGAAAGAGGCTTGTGTAAACATGATTTGTCATGTTGCTGCATATGGCTCGTGATCAGAGATAACGAGAGCTGTATCAACTGCAGAGCACTGAGCTATGGAGGGCTCGCACTGGACTGGAGCACACAGAGACTCAGAGCCTCGTACAAAGGGCCCCGCTCTTTCAGTGTCTCTGTGTGTGCGTGTGTGCGTGTGTGTGTGTGTGTGTGTGTGTGTGTGTGTGTGTGTGTGTGTGTGTGCGTGTGTGCGTGAGTGTGTGTGTGTTTGTGTATGTTTACATAAGCTTCTTTCTTCCCCATGTAACCCCCTCTGCTGTGTGTGTGTGTGTGTGTGTGTGTGTGTATCTATGTGGCTGTCTGTATACCCCTATGGGTGTGGTGTAGAGGCAGCCCCATGTTCAAAGTGAGTACTTTACAGTGATTTATTTGTTTGTTTGCCCCGTCTAGTTAATTACAGTAGATGTTTCTCCATAGTTTGTTTCCTTTGCCTCCATCAGGAAATACTTATAGTGTGACAGCTCTTGTTGGAATTTAGTGGAATTAAATAACTACTTTGGCTGATATGGTTTGGCAAAACAGCATACTTTGATTCTGATAGTCTTGCTACACTGTTTTTACTGTCTACCCTGTGGACACCATCAACAATATACAATGACTATCGACATACAATACTGTTGATTAGAACATACAGTTCAGTCTGTGTTTCAGATTAGTCATGTGTGTCTGCTCAAAGCATCCAGGCAGAGTGGAGACGCAGAACACACAACTAACGGAACACTCACTCAGCGTCAGAGGGGACAGGTGTTACTGATATTTGGAGTGGTTCCTCTGTGATGTCGCAGAACCTTTTCATAAACAAACGGCCCCAAGACCAAACAGAGGACAGAAGGGGTGGAGAGAGAGAGAGAGAGAGAGAGAGAGAGAGAGAGAGAACGAGAGAGAGAGAGATAGAGAGAGAGAGAGATAAGAGAGAAGAGGGGCTGACTTGGCTTTATGCACTGGAAAGATCTAAGAGGGGAGTTTACATCTGCACTGCTGGCCTGCAATCTGCTCCTTATAAGACATATTAACCAGCATTTAATTAATAACATCAGAGGTTTTAGTTCAACTGCAAAACCACTGAGCAATGCAAGCAATTCATCCATCTAACCAGCACCAGGCTGTGCGTCTGTGAGCCAGGGAGGGGTCACTGGCTGTCTTTCATTGTTCCGCCCTGCCATCATGCCTCGCTGACACGCACACACACACACACACACACACACACACACACACACACACACACACACACACACACACACACACACACACACACACACACACACACACACACACACACTGTACTGTCAACAGAGTGGAAGTCATACATTAATAAAACAATAAATATAAATACAAAATAAATAGATATGTTACATATACACACACACACACACGTACTGTATAGTACACATACTGTTCCATCTGGTAGATAATCATCGTGAATCCAGAGGAACACCCCCCGACAGAGGCTACATGCAAATCAAACTGCCTGTTGAAAAGACTGGTGAAGGTCTGTGGTCTGGTGATGAATACCACTGACTCAGTTTTCCTCTGTATTGTAGCAATGTTAAATGCAAGGCATAAACAATACAAATCATTGAAGCCTACGTAACCCAGTTGAAATGCCATTTGTGTATTCATGCCCTGTGTTGAACGACACTGAGATGGAAATGATTCCATTGCTACCACCATCTGGCTGATGTTGTCTATTGTCATGTTACGCTGTTTGAATTTGAATTTGAATTTGAATGGATTGAAATGGATAGATAACAGGCAATGTTAGCCGTGTGCGATATCCTCCTACTTCTGCATATACAGTATGTTTAATAAAGATGATATCCGTTCATTTGTTTGAGATTATCGCAGAAATGTGGAAGATGATGGTCAGACGATGGTACAGGTGACGTCCACATGCAGAACTGTATCTCTCCTCAGTCCTACTTCTCTCTCTCTCTCCTCTCCTCCCAGAAACATCTTTTTTGGGGGGGGTGATGGGGGGGGGGGGGGGGGTGGAGTGGATCAGCTTTGAAAATGTTTTATTGTATTTCTATTAAATTCCTCTCCTTCCACTCCTCCTTTCCCTCTCTCATAAAAGCACGCTACCTTGTCCTTGTGAGCCTCAAGTGGTTCTAAAGCCACTGCTGTTCAACAACACCACCACTCTCCCAGATAAGGCCTAAATGAGACCCATTCATTGGCCTGCCTATCTGTGATCTCACCCATTCTATCACACCCACATGACGAGTGGTGAGAAACCCCCCAGCCGGTCTCTCTTAATCACTTGGCATCTTCATGATCCATCTCTCCTTCTTAACCAGGGTGGCCACCTAGCTTGACCAAATAACCCCCCATCCACTGGCCTCTGCCACAACACAACCCTCATTTCAATATACAGTATATATATATATCCTATATATATATATATATATGATGTCATCTGGCCCGCTGTGGTGATTCACTACTCTCTATTTAGGGTTGCTGAGTCCTGGGAAACTAAGCGGCAGTGAGGTGATCGGTCACAGGCGAAGGTGTAGTTAACTCTGGCGTTTATGCTGTGTTTGGCTACTTCATCATCATGACATCGCAACACGGCACACCTGTTAACGATGGCCTCTGTTTACATACAAACAAAAGGGTTTAAATGCTCTTGTCTCCTTACGGGTGCTCTTGCTCTTTACACAGGCAGACACACAAACGCACACACACATACACACATACACACACACACACACACACACACACACACACACACACAAGGCCTGCCCCTTGCCTGCCTGAAGGAGGAAATGACAAATGT
>NC_137677.1:47008329-47025829 GCF_963989245.1 Nansenia antarctica
CCCCCCCCCGCCCCCCCTCCCATCCTATCATGCTTGTGTTTGGTTGGTCGGCGTGGAATTCAATCTAAGATTGTGTGTGTGTGTGTGTGTGTGTGTGTGTGTGTGTGTGCGTGTGTGTGTGTGTGTGTGAGTGTGTGTGTGTGTGTGTCTGTGCGTGTGTGTATGTGCGTGTGCGTCCGTGCGTGCTCCTCTTACTGTTAGATTGTGTAATGTTTGTACTGTAAGTGCGTGTGCCACAGTTACATGGTTCATTCCATCTTCTGACAGTTGCTCAGTGAAGCAGAAACTGATTGGTCTGAAATCACACCGTTATCTTAATAGGATTAAACAGTCCTCTCCCATTATTCCTTCAAAGACTGGATTGGCTAAACCATGAATGTTAATACGAGCTGTCAATTCTGAGTCCTTGGCTTCACCACACGCAATGCATTGTATTAATGGTTTAGCAGATGAGGGGTATTTAGACATAATCAGAGATTACTTGTACGTGTATTAATGTTCTGTACATTTGTATTCATAGATACCAAATGTCTGTTGACATTGAATAAATATCTATACAATATCTAAATATAATAATACATATGTATACAGTTTGGTTTATCCCAAATTCCCAAATCCCTGTCCCAAATACTGGGTACAGTATTATCATTGTATTTAGCTTGGGTGAAGTTCACACCATCTTTCTACAATACTGCACATTAACTATACATACTTCATGGAAATATCAAATGCCAAGCAATCAGTTATGTCATCCCTCTCTACAAATCTCATCTCCATAAAATGTGAATCCCAGATATGCTGGAAATGGGGGAGAAGGAAAGTTCTTCTCAGATTCTCCCCATCCATACCAGCAGGACCTCTGTCTGGTATTCCATCGTTAAACTGAGTCATTGGGCTGTGTTTGGAAGGATGACTCCTCTGTCGACAGTTCTCAGATCTCTATCTCCTTCAATAATAATAGTACAACAACATCATCCACCACCATTCTTCCAGAGAGCTCCAGAGGGTTACCCTCTCACTAAATCACCGTCAGCCCAGAGACGAGGGGGTTTCCCTGGGAGTGAAGCTTTGTGAGCCCCGTTGCCCTCTCCGGAGCTCCATTATCGTCACCTCACTAAATCAGTCTGCCCTTGGTTTCCCAAGACCGCCCCGACTGTGAAGGTCAGGGACAGGGAGGATGTGACCTCACAGATGAGAGGGCAGGACCTCCAGGGAGGGTCCCAGGGGAGCAGGAAAAGATGGATAGACGAGTGAGCTTGTAAAGAGAGAAGGAGGGTGTGTGTGTGTGTGTGTGCGTGTGTGTGTGTGTGTGTGTGTGTGTGTGAGATAGAGTTGTGTGTCTGTAGAGAGATGTCTGGCTGTGCCATGGCATGTAACGAGGGAATATACACATACTGTAATTACAAACACCCGCGGGGTGAAGTGTACCTGTGTCCTGTAGATTTAAGTTAACATGAGATAACAAAAAAAAATGTGTTTGGGAAAGCATCCACATCATCTCTACAGCCAGACAACATGGGCAGGATAATCATATTATTATTGTTCCCATCCCAGAACACCATCACTTGGGCAGCAAAACGTCATTTTCACCCTCAGATATCTATCCTCACAGTGCAAGATGAGAGCTACTCAAGTTGTCAAAAGCAAAGCAGACTAGATATTAATTAGCCAATAGTTTGAGTGAGAAAGCCATCGGTAGCTGTGAATGGGGGCGGGTAGAGACATTTCAGATGAGCTCAGTCTCTTGACACACCAACACACACACGCACACACACACACACACACACACACACACACACACACACACACACACACACACACACACACACCATCACTCGCAGGCACTTCTGGTCTGGGAGGGAAGTGAAAATAGCTTTTCTTTTCATCTGAGGCTTCATTCAAGGTTAGCCAAGCGAGAAAGAGCTTACTGAGCTGTGTTAGCTCTCTCTCAGTTTTATTTCTCCTCAGAAAGGTGGAATATTGGCATGTCTGCTCTTTGTTTTGCCAGAGAGTTTTAATAACATGCAGCTCGGATCCATGTTAGTTGGGCTGAATCGGGTTTGAGAAAACAAGGTTTTTTAAACAGTATAATTAAATAAACTCCATTGGGATTCATGTAGCCTCAAGGTTTTTTAATCTCATGCTATTTCAAGAAAGGATCAATTGGCTCATTCCAAATGGCTTATCATTAACAGGTAACTGTGTGAGTTAAAAGGTTGCAGTGTTGAGAGTATAGTCTGCAATCAAGGACTAATACATAAGTGTGCTGAATCACATAAAAACCTTTAGCCTGATACAGTACCTTTAGTCTGATACAACAACAAAAATATGTTTATAGCTGTAAGTCCCAGTTTACTTCTGATACTCCTTCTGATCAGATGCATGTTTAAAGGTGATTAATCATTTATTCAGGCTATAATCACTGGGTTCACATCCAAGTTCACGTATCTGTTTAGCCATATTAATTGTGTATTCATTAGGCAGAGGGTGAGAGGTTATCGACTTGGGAGTATTGATTATGAAGTGGGTCAGCCCAGCATGAGAATTACATGAGGGATGTACCTGCCCTGTTCAGAGGAACACATACAGTGTATGAACTGTAACACATTCATACTTGTTGTTATTTTCTCTCTCTTTCTGGCATTAATTAAAAACACATTTTTATTTGTAATTCATGGAAGAGCTAAATCCCTGGTGTGAGCATTGTTTGCTCATTGCACAGTATCGTACACTGTGGTAATATACAGTAACATTCTATTCTAGTCTTTGTTCTCCCCCTGTACCCTCCTTCTCTACCACTTTGCCATTAGTACCCCAATAGGCTGATGGCTCCACAGGCAGGTTACATTGATACTCCATTAATTTATGTTTCCACGTCAAGAGACTTCGGCCTCATCAGCAGGTCTACGGGATATGTTTAGATGCTCTGTGTGCCTGTGTGTGTGCCGGTGTGTGTCTGTGTGTGCGTGCGTGCGTGACTGCGTGTGCATGCGTGCATGTGTGTGTGTGTGTGTGTGTGTGCACGTGCTCGCGCGTGTGTGTGTGTGTGTGTGTGTGTGTAAATGCGTGCACGCCAGCTGGCGTGCGTGAGTGCGCGTCTGTGTGTCTTGTGTCCATGTCTTCTTGTCTGTGTGTGTGTGTCCATATATGCGTGCCTGTGTGTTTGTGTGTCTGTGTGTGTGCCATGCAGCCATTTGAATACTAATTGTGTGTGTGCCAGATGGTCCTCTGTAGGGAGCAGGGTCTGCCTGTCGTCTGTCAGCCCTCCAGGACCCATAAATACATGTAGAACAAACAGGCTAATTACACCTCCAGCCAGAGAGACACTGGGCTGATTCAGAGTAGGAGGTTAGACTGCAGAGCAGCAGGGCATACACACAACAGACAAACACACTCCTCTTACCTGTCTCAGCAGGCATCTTCCTCAGCCTGATCATTCCTTCTGCTTTACATGTCTGAACCTGGTCTTGGGGAGTAGTTCCCCTACATGTAGCTCTAAGTTAACTACATTTTGCCGTTTCTTGACGGCAGTTAAACTAAATTCAAATCTTAGTAGAGTTTAGTTTAGTAGTTTTCGGTAGTTAACTACTTTCTTGTCATGTAGTGGTTTATCTAACTACTGACACTACTCCAGGGCTGGCCGCTGGAATAAGCAGTCTATGCGGTTGCTTAGGGCCACAACCGCCAGAGGGGGGTCACACCCGGGGGGGGAGGGGGGAGAGAGAGAGAGAGATAGAGACAGAGATAGGGGTGGGGGAGAGAGAGTGAGAGAGTGTCAGCTAATTACTTACTTGCTTACTTACTTACTTAATACTTACTTACTTACTTACTTACTTACTTAAGCCTTTAAATTCCCTAGGGAACATAGGCCATCGATGAAGCCTCTCCATCCTCTCCGGTCTTGTGCTCTCCGATCCAGTTGTTGCCATGACAGCCCTTCCGCATTCATCTCCTGTTCTGTGGATCTTCTCCAGGTGGTTCTAGGTCTTCCTCTCTTCCTCCTGCCTTGTGGGTTCCATGTTAGAGCCTGCTTTGTGGTTTATTTGTTTGGTCTTCTGAGTGACTGGCCTATCCAGTTCCATTTTCTCTTTGTATTTCTATTGTTTCTTGTTTGTTAAATTCTCACAGGTTGCTGTTTGCGATGGTGTTGGGCCAGTAGATTTCTAGGAGGCGTCTGAGGCAGCAGTTAATGATTGTCTGTAGTTTGTTGAGTATGTTGGCGTTTGTCTTCCAGGTTTCAGATCCGTAAAGTAGAGTGGATTTGACATTGGAGTTCAAGATTTTTAGTTTGGTCTTGAGTGTTTTTTGTTTTCCAGATTTTGTTTAAGATGTTAAATGTTGCCCTTACTTTTCCAATTCTGGCTTTGACATCCTCCTCCGATCCTCCGTCCACAGTAATTATACTCCCGAGGTATGTAAAACTAACTACATCCTCTAGCTGGTTTTGGTCCATGATTATTGGTGTGTTGTTCTTGTTGTTGATTCACATTACTTTGGTTTTTGGTGAGTTGATTTTGAGCCCAAGTGAAGCAGCTGTTCTCTAGTTTGTGTGTTTTTTCCTGCATCTGTTGGTGGGTGTATGCTAGTAGTACCAAATCATCAGCAAAATCCAGATATTCTAGCTGTTCCGTCAGGCTCCACTGTATGCCGGTTCGACTGTTGCTGGTTACCTGTTTCATAGTCCAGTCTATGCAGAGGAAGAGGAAGGGTGAGAGCAAGCATCCCTGCCGCACCCCAGTCAGGACCTCAAAGGCCTCTGATATGCATCCTTAGATAGGAGAGTTCCATGGATTGCTCAATGATAATCCTGAGGGTGGCTATATGGTCTCCACAGGATCGATTATCCCTGAAGCCAGCCCGGTTTTCCCTCAGTTTCTCATCAACCACCTTCTTAAACCTCTCCAGTAGAATGCGGTTGAGCACCTTCCCTGGTGAAAGCAGCGTTATTCCTCTGTAATGTTTGCATCCCCTAAGGTCCCCTTTCTTAGGAACCTTCACATGAAGTGGTGCCATCTCTCCAATCCAATGGGATTCCCAAATGGTGAAGCATGTTGGTGGAGGTTTTGATGTCTGCCTTGAATGCTTTGGCTGGTATCTTGTCCGGCCCCTCTGCCTTGCCTCCTCTTAATGCCTTAATGGTCTTCCTAATTTCTGTCTTGGTGGGGGGGTTGCAGTTTATCTCTAACAGGTTTGCGGATGGTGGGATCTCTGCTGTCAGTTGAGGAGGCTGAGCAGTGCTCTAAAGTGTTCCGTCCACCTCTTAAGTTAGTCTTGGTTGTGAGGAGTGTACCCTGTAGGTTTTTTATGTGTACTTGTGTTTGTTTGAGCCTGTGAGATTTTTTATGGTTAAGTAGAATTCCTTCAGATAGTTTTTCCCTGCTGCTTCCTCTGCCTGTTGTGCTAAATCCTCAATGTACTTTGCATGTCTCTTTCCATATGGTTTTCAGACCTTTCCTCGTATACTCCAGTGATCTTGGGGTTTCTGTTTTTGGTTTTGTAGTACTTGTGTGTAATGTGGAGTTCTGATGTGCCTATATCGTGAAATTGCTGTACATTGAATTTGACTCATCCTTCCCTGGGTTTCGTGTATTTCAATTTCAGCTGGATCCTTGCTGTGACAAGGTGATGGTCAGATCCAGCGTCAGCTCCTCTTTTAACTCTGACATCCACCAGTGAGCACCTAAACTTTTGGCTAATGCAGATGTGGTCAATTAGATTTTCTGTTGTACGTACAGTATATACATACAGTATACACTCACCGGCCACTTCAATAGGTACACCTTTTCAACTGCTTGTTAACGCAAATATCGAATCAGCCAATCTCGTAGCAGCAACTCAAAGCTTTTAGGTATGTAGACATGGTCAAGACGATCTGCTGAAGTTCAAACCAAGCATCAGAATGGGAAACAAAGGTGATTTAAGTGACTTTGAATGTGGCATGGTTTTTGGTGCCAGACAGGCTGTTTTGAGTATTTCAGAAATTTACTGGGATTTTCCCGCACAACCATCTCTAGGGTTTACAGAGAAAAATATAAAATATCCAGTGAGCGGAAGTTCTCTGGGCGAAAATGGTGGTGGTGGTGTAATGGTGTGGGGGATATTTAGTTGGCACAAATCTTCTGCAACTGTGTGATGCTATAATGTCAATATGGATCAAAATCTCAAAGGAATGTTTCCAGCATCTTGTTGAATCTATGCCACAAAGAATTAAGGCAGTTCTGAAGGCAAAAGAGGGGGTCCATCCCGGTACTAGCAAGGTGTGCCTAATGAAGTAGCTGGTGAGTGTATATATATATATATATATAGTATAGTATTGTGGTTTATGAGCAGGGTGATTACTAGTTTTGTAACCACGGCACCTCCTCAAATACTTTCCACCAATGCAAACCTAGTTCCAGTTCTGGGCTGATACTAGTGCCGGATCGCAGTTGGTTCAACTTCCGAACCTTCTATGAACCGGTTTTCTTTACCATGGGCTAGAGAACCAGGTCAGTATGTCACTGTATACGTCTGTATAGGTCTCCGCTTTCCCAGCAATGCGGGAACTTCAAGAACTTCTTTCTAAAGCATGCATATGTGTGCACTTGTCTGGATATTCAACTTATCTGAGGAGCAGATTTTTGCCCCAAAGACACAAAAGCTATTTGCTCCTCATCCGCCGTCAAGAGACAACACCTTCAGTCTATTAGCACCTCTGCAGGGTCTCTCTCTCTCTCTCTCTCTCTCTCTCTCTCTCTCTCTCTCTCTCTCTCTCTCTCTCTCTCTCTCTCTCTCTCTCTGGGAGAAGATGGCATGTCTGTGTATATATTTTCACTCTACACCATCTATATTTGTGGTCGTGGATAGAACTCTATAGTACTCACACAAATACACACAGACACACACACACACACACACACACACACACACACACACACACACACACACACACACACACACACACACACACACACACACACACACACTCACACACACACAGTCATTTCTTCACACCTTGAGTGAACAGGCGCTGTGAAAGCCCAGATGGCCAGAGAGAAGGAGAGAGAGGACAGACAGCGGAGAAAGCCGGAAAAGAAGAGAGAATTAAAAAAATTAAATAAAAAAGATAAAGAGAGTAGACGATGAGAGCATCCATGGACAAAGAGACAGAGAGTGGTGATGTCAGCAGTAGGTTACACATTCCCAAGGTGTCGTTACAGTTAAAGGACAGCTCATAACTCAGCCTGAACCATTGTTGATGTTCAGTCTAATGTACCGGGTTACACAGATATTCAGTCAACGCACAGTATCTGTCAAATACATGGCTATCTGATAGGAGCTGTGCTTATTCAAGCGTATCTCTGGGTATTCAACATGTCACACAGCGAGAGATAGGGTGAAGGGACCAAGGCCTATGCTGTGACAAATAACGGAAAATCCGCTGTGCTGTTGATACGGTGTGTTGATTATCTGTGAGATAAGTATATACAGCTCATAGGTGTGTGTGTGTGTGTGTGTGTGTGTGTGTGTGTGTGTGTGTGTGTGTGTGTGTGTGTGTGCGTGAGTGCGTGCGTGTGTGTGCGTGCGTGTGTGTGTGTGTGTGTGTGTGTGCGTGAGTGCGTGCGTGCATTTAAGTGTGTGGGTGTCTATCAGTGTCTGCATGCGTGTTTAAAACCAAAACATTATGTCCAAGCCATTATACGAACTGACGAACATCATGTACCCAACCTAAACTTCTATATTTATCTTTTTAATACAACAGCATGAACTCTGTTCTCAACATTAGACGATATTACAAAACCAAATGCTGCACATGGGGGTTTTGTACTGCTGCCAGAGTCATTAGGCTACCCAGTCAGAGGTCTTTGAGGGCTCTGTTCCACAGGCCTGGGGCACACAGGCTGTCCCTGAACAGAGGTTACTGCAGGAGGGCTGGATCAACGTGTGAATCTGTCCTCGGAGTGACAGACAGACATGCAGTAGGGCCAAGATGGTTCAAGACCGTACCGACCCAGAGTGATCGGGAGAGAGGATATACAGGCGATATTGTGAATAGACATTCGGTATAGTTTGTGAAATGTTTTTCAGTGAAGTTATGTCGGGTGAGGAGCACTTTTATTTAGCTCTTTGTATTGTCAGTGGGATAGAATGGAGGTTATTATGGCTAGGCTAGTCCCTCCCCTCTGGCAGTGTGTTAAACGCCCTCCATCTGACTGAGGTACAGTAGGTGGTCTGAGGCTGCACCAAGGTCATCCTAAGACGGGAGGGAGAGAGGGAGGGAGGGTGGGAGGGTGGGAGGGGGGGGAGGGAGGGAGGGAGGAAGAGAGTGTGTGTTGGTCTGCTTAACTCATCTATCAGCCCCCCATAGGCCTCCGTCTGACCCACTGTCAAGCACCTGCGGTCCTCAGAGAGAAGCAGGGCTGTGTTGAAATGGTGGTCCCTTCTGGTCCCCTTTGGCTGTTGGGTAACAAGGTGTGTGTGTGTGTGTGTGTGTGTGTGTGTGTGTGTGTGTGTGTGTGTGTGTGTGTGTGTGTGTGTGTTTATGTGTGTGTGTGTGTGTGTGTGTGTGTTTGTGTTTATGTGTGTGTGTGTGTGTGTGTGTGTGTGTGTGTGTGTGTGTGTGTGTGTGTGCATGTGCATGTGCATGTGCATGTGCATGCGTGCGTGCGTGCCCCCTCTGGGTAAGGAGCGAATGAATGTGTGTGTCAGTGATGAATCTCCAGTATCAGTGATACATTGGTGTCCTTGAACCTGGAGGTCTGCCATATGCTGTAAAGGACCAGGGGAGAGTGTGTGAGTTGCCCTTAGGCACAGTTTTAGGATCAGTGTACCCTTCCCCCCACCTCCCAATTGTAAGTATGACCATGTGGGGGAGACAAAAAAGTGACCATGGATAAGCTGACCTTGGTATGATTCCCCTACTCTGAGAGGACAGGCAGCTTCACTAGATACCTGGTAAGGTCATTAGACCACTTGGGGGTTTGCTGTTTAGAATAGAAACATTCAGTGGATGTCGGCCTTATTCAATCTAACCCAGATATCAGTCTCTGGGCTCTGAGTCAAAATCATCATCCTTTGCAACATCATTTATTGCTTTTTTAGCCGGTGGAAGTAGAACGTTCTTTTAAACTCTAAATGAATAGTTTTCAGTAGGTCGTCTACACAGAACAACGTTATGCTGTTTTATACCTTCTATGTATTATAACACAGATACATTTCAGCTTTGATATCACACCCAGTTTGCAAAATGCAGCCAAATACTTGTATCTCAACAACTTCGATTATAGAGGGCCCAAGGGAAGGTGACAGTTATTCATGTGTCTCAAGCTACTGGTTTTTAGTAGTGCTCTCCCATGTGGCTAAGATATTACAAAATGCTTCCGCCGTAGACTGAAGACCCATCTCTTCAGGCTACACCTTAACTGTCCCTCCTGGGACCTCTAAATCCCCTCTACCCCTACAGTTTCTCTACTGTAAATACATTTAAAAAAAATCTTAATTCTTCCTTCTTCTAGCATTATGACTGCCAATGGCCCCTGGCCCCAGTATAGATTACTTGTTCTTGCTATGACTGATGGATAGATGATTCACTTACTTAGTCAAATGTATTCGTTGACCCTTTGGATAAAGGCGTCTGCTAAATGTTACAAATGTAAGATGTAAATGCTCAGTGTACGCTCTGTGAAGGTGTGACAGGAGGTTGAAAATATCAGCCTCAGAGAGCAACACATGTCCATGATGTTTACTCAAAGATGAAACGCTTCCCATGGTATCCTTGTATTCACTGTGTGCTGTGCCTTTTAGTCACTAAGTGATTGCAGTGATTCATTTTCCATTGAGTGCTGTGTATCTATTATTCAACTTTATTGATTGCTGTGTGTATTGAGTTTGTTTGCTGTGTATAAACTTTGCATGGACTTTCTCCAAAGATGTTGCATGGATAATTAAACACATGCTACCAATGGTTTATCTCCTGAGGCCAGCCCTTGTCATCAGAGAGGTGAAAGAGGAAGGCTGGGAAGATGATGAGGGACCCCAGCCACCCCAACCATGCCGTGTTCTCTCTGCTACCTTCTGGCTGGCTAGCTGGCTGCTAGCTAGCTGGCTGCTACCTTCTGGCAAGACGAGCATCCAGACCCAGTCCAACACGCTTTGTAACAGTTTCTACTGACGTGCCAGACTACTCAATTGAAAATTAGCTATATGTGACACAGTCTGGTGAAAAGGGCTGCATGTAGGCAATTCTCAAGTTGCACAAATGAGCAAAAAGCTTATTTTAAAAAAGAAAGAAAGTGTTTTCATTTTTTTGGCATATTACGATATATTACTATATTTCAACTATTTTCAGATGTCAATGTATGACACTTCATTTGAAAGCAATCTGCATTTTCATAATCTAAAAAAAAACAGAAAATATTAAGTTGCCCTCATCTCTTATACAATGTTCTGTATTTGCCAATAACACAATAATTATGCCAATAAGACATTTTAAGCATGTGATTCTTTGTGATTCTAACATGATTACAGTAGTAGTGATTTATACGTATTTATTCTAACCTGCAAAACGAAAAGATAATTGTTACAAAACCTGTGACATTATCCACTTTCACTACCATCTCATCTGTTTCCATCTGGGTTATGCTAGCGACATTGCAGATGTGTCAGATGAGATACAAACAGTAGGTGGGAGAGAGAGGTGTCAGCTAGAACCAGACCAGACCACAGCTGAACAGGACAAGAGAGCAGAAGCCATTGTTTGACTGAAAGATATTTCTACCCACACGAGGATCCAAAGAACTGGGTTTGTTTTTCGAGAGTCCAGCGTTGATGGATTTGTCTGTGAGGTCTTCACTAATGCACATCTCTCTGGTGTTCCCCATCCATCCCTCCACACTTAGTCTACGGCCCTGCGAGAACATCTCTAGTCAAAACACCAGTCAGGACTCACACTCACCCTCTCCTCTCTCTCTCTCTCTCTCTCTCTCTCTCTCTCTCTCTCTCTCTCTCTCTCTCTCTCTCTCTCTCTCTCTCTCCCTCTCTCTTACACACAATCCAGCCCTTGAACATGATAGAGAGATTTAAACAAACAGAGGTTTTGGAGTAGGCTATCTCCTGGAGGTTTAGAAAACGGTGAGTGTGTTTGTGTGTGTAGCACTATGTCCAGGCTCTGGGCCCAGAGGACCCATGTGATGAGGGGAATAAGGAAACAGCAGGTTCAGTCTTCCCTGCGTTTACTGTTTGTATGAATTGTAATTCAATTACCTCCTCTCCTGCAGAGAGTAATTCATAATGGCGTGTGTGTGTGTGTGTGTGTGTGTGTGTCTGTGTGTGTGTGTGTGTGTGTGTGTCTGTGTCTGTGTCTGTGTCTGTGTCTGTGTCTGTGTCTGTGTCTGTATCTGTGTCTGTGTCTGTGTCTGTGTCTGTGTCTGTGTCTGTGTGTGTGTCTGTGTGTGTGTCTGTGTGTGTGTGTGTGTCTGTGTCTGTGTGTGTGTGTGTGCGTGTGTGTGTGTGTGTGTGTGTGTGTCTGTGTCTGTGTCTGTGTCTGTGTCTGTGTCTGTGTCTGTATCTGTGTCTGTGTCTGTGTCTGTGTCTGTGTCTGTGTCTGTGTCTGTGTCTGTGTGTCTGTGTGTGTGTCTGTGTGTGTGTGTGTCTGTGTCTTTGTGTGTGTGTGTGCGTGTGTGTGTGTGCGTGTGCGTGTGTGTGTGTGTGTGTGTGTGTAGAGGGTAATGAATAATAGCAGTCTGAATGAGCTAATGGACTGAGGCCAGTAAACACAGCATTTAAGACGCTCACAAGCTGCAGCAGCTTTGAAGGATGATAGATCACCAGAATTAAGTAAAGGGATTTTCTTTCTTTCTTCCCCTCCCCTCCGCTCTCCGAGCCTCGAGACTCTCTCTGTTTCTTATAAAGAGGAAATTGCACTCAGACTTCCTTTCGCTGCCAAGTTCACTCCCCATCGCTCGGTGAAGGTATTGTGTTTACTGAGTCGTAATTGTTGAGTGGGTTTGAAAAGCAAACTTAGATCCTGTGTGTGTGTGTGTGTGTGTGTGTGTGTGTGTGTGTGTGTGTGTGTGTGTGTGTGTGTGTGTGTGTGTGTGTGTGTGTGTGCGAGTGTGCATGTGTGTGTGTGTGTGTGTGTGTGTGTGTGTCTACAGTATAGGTGTGAAACACAATAAACCCCTTAGTGTCAAGTTCCAGAAGTTCTGGAAACCCCTTAAGTGTCATCATAATCGACATTAATCTCTACGCACTTAAAGTATGAATGAAATCACAGTATTCAACCCTATTCATTTCCACTGATTAGAAGAAGTGTTCCCTTATTGTTATTCTTCAAGAATGGAGAAATCATTTATGCAGTCGGATTACGACAGCCTTCCCTTTGCATATTGCATAATCAAAAGACGAGAATATTAATCTATATGCAAAAGATCCTAGAATAAATGGCTTTTACTAAATGAAGGATCCAGCTTGATGCAGACAGGCAGTGAAAGAGATCAAAGCTCTTGTTAGGATCGGTGGTGGAGGTGACCAAATGGAAAAGGGTTTTTACTAATTAAATAGCAGTTAAATTCTTCACACAGACACACACACACACACACACACACACACACACACACACACACACACACACACACACACACACACACACACACACACACACACACACACACCGCTGTGCGGCTTACACATAGTCAAATAGGTCTCTAAGGCCTCATTTCTGAGCTCGCGAGGTACAACCATAAAAGTGACAGGCCAACTAATTATCCCCAAAATTACAGCATCTTAATGTTCCTGCTCCTACGCTCAGTATACACGGGGGGCTGGTGAAGGGAGGTGTGTGTGTGTGTATGTGTGTGTATGTGTGTGTGTGTGTATTAACACAAACAGCTGGAGGTGGCTGCCAACTCACAGAGCATAGAGGAGGAGAAGTGTCCCTGTGTGTTAGACCTCTTTGTTCTTTGAATGAGAGAAAACAGATTGCATTTTTCAAGGAGTGAAACACCTTTTTTTCCAAATGTACGTATATGGCTATTGGTTAATGCCTCTCTCTCTTTCTCTCTCTCTCTCTCTCTCTCACTCTCTCTCTCTCTCTCTCTCTCTCTCTCTCTCTCTCTCTCGCTCACACTCTGTATATAGGGGCCTCTCTGTCTCTGTGCATGTGTGTGTGTGTGTGTGTCTTTCTCTCTCTCTCTCCACCGCTTCAATCTCTTTCTTCGTTCACCTGAACCTATATAATCCCATCCCTCAGTTCTTGATTCGTGTCCTGTAATGTGGAGATCAACGCCTCATCTCACCTCTGACTGCAGCAGCTCTGTAAACGTATGCCTGGACTGAAACCCCTCATGGGTTTATACTATCTTAACCAGACTCCTGCAGAACTCAGCTGAAAGAGAGAGTGATAGATAGTTAGATAGATAGATAGAGAGAGTAAATTCCACCTCTATCTCTGGAACTATATCTAAAGCTGTTCATCCAGAAGTGAATATTATCCTTAGGCGTAAGGCACATCAAATAGCCAGTATGATAACATTGTAAATACCACCACTGATTCCTATCTCAGCCACAGGTCATATTCCCTCCCTCCACTTCACCCGGGACTACTGCAGGTAACAAGGGATTTGTCTGTTTGTATCTATTGCTGATACATCTTGAGGGATATCACAGCCTTAAAAAGCACAGTTCTCTTGATTTCACTTGAAAGTTTGTCCTTGTTTTTCCCCCCAAATGTTTTGGGATATAAAGGAATCAAAACAGTTCCATGGTTCACCTATCAAATGATCTCCCACCACTGGAGTTGAGTTTCGCACTTGGCCTCCAAAACTAATCCTGCTCACAGAAAACCTTCTTCACACAGCAGCATCTATAGCACAGTACCAAGCCATCCCCCCGTCCTCCCCAAAACACACACACACACACACACACACACACGCACACACGCTCATGCTCACGCACACACACACACGCACATGCACACACACACACACACACACACACACACACACACACACACACACACACACACACACACACACACACACACACACACACACACACACACACACACACATACACATATACCTTGTTACCCAACAGCCAAAGGGGACCAGAAGGGACCACCATTTCAACACAACCGTCATCATTAAGTCACCCACTCAGCTCCTGTTTATTTATGTCCTTATCTGGTCTCAGGGAACTAACTGATCTCATTAATATTGTATGACAACATTGCAAAAAAAATGGTTGGAAGGAAAACAGTCGGATCTTAAATTAATTCCAATATTTTTACTCCAGTTCAATACAGCACAGCGACCGACATTTTATATCTCACAGTAAAGAGGCTCATGCTCCACTGGGAGAGATCCACTAGATGGAGAGGGAGGCGGACAGCTGGACCGCTGTGATGGAATAAAGGATTGATTTGGAGTGAGACCAAGGCCATCTCCGGTCAACATAGCCATCTGAATTCATCACAGACACCATTCATCTCACAATGAAACCCCAGCCTACCTGGAGACTGGACAGAAAGAGAAACGGAGAGAAGAGAGAAACAGACAGAGAGGGAAAGGGGGAGAAGGAGATGAGGGAAAGGAGATAAGGAGATGAGAGGGGGGAGGATCATGAGGAACGAGAGTGGAGAGGGAGGAGGATGGAGGATGAGAGGAGAGAAGGACAAAGGCAGATCGGTTGACAGTTTAACAGAGGATCATTCTTGAGTTTGCATGACTACAGCCTTTTTTTGCTAAGATAACTACTGTAATAACTGTCTGTTTGAAATCATCTGCACATGGGCATAAGCAACATGCAAGGATAATACGCTTAAAGGTGCAATATGTAACATTCAAGCTTTTCAAAAGCTTTCTAATTCCTGTAATGACTATGTTTAATCTGCAGTGATAAGGGAATGAGATCCCTTCAAATAAATATGTAATATTTAGTTTAAGAATGCTGCTTTGGTCCTGAAAAGCACCAAAAATATCTCTATATAGATATCTGTGTAATAATAATAATAATAATAACTTTATTTGTATAGCACGTTACATCAAAGTGCTTTACAATAGCAACACATATTGTGTATATATATACTATATGCTGGACTAGATTAGTTTGTGTATTGCTTCACTCATACTCCCTTCAATGGATCATAGAGCTATGCCACTATAGCGCCCTCTAGAGTTAGGCTGAGTCTCTAGAGTTAGGCTGAGTCGCTCTATGATACTCTCAAAACTACTGGAAGGAGACGTGTGAAGACATAAAAACCACTGGAGAATGGAAGAGCTGGTCTCCCACCTCCATGCTTAACCGCATCCCCTCCTCCCCTACTCCATCCCTCCCCCTATCGTTCTCTTCTCTCTCTCCCTCTGCCCCTCCACCTCTCATCAATCCATCCCTTTCTCCATCCTGCATCGCTAGTCTAGAACTAAAAGCCCCTCAGTGCAGCTTTCAGCGGGAGCCATTAGGGAGCAACACTAGCCTCACATTAAAGACATCTGGTGTAATATCAACAATGCAAGCCCCGCAGTGTCTACGGTATACTGTACAGAAATACAGAAATAGTCTGTCATCTAGAAAATAGGCCTTGTACCTGGATGTGTCATGACACCAGCCTGCACTAAAAGCAAACAGAGTTGATAGATCTATCACGTCCAGGGAGATGCTACCGTAGGAGAGTGATGTGGGGTTGATGGTTCAACACAGGGCCGTTCAAACATACATTCCCTACAGAGCTGAGGGGTCGGGGGATGGCTGGTACAGTAGTGGCATGCTGAACATACACACATACAACACAGTCATCAGAGAACAGGTGGACAGAGCTGACATTGTTTTCCAGCCCCCCCTTATCCACCCCCCCCCCCCCCACCCCCCGCCACTACCACCACCCCCACCATCACCCCAGAGAGGACAACAACACAGATGAAAAGACACTCTCATCCAGGTATAGAAGTCACGGGTGATGGAGGAAGAGAAGAGGAGAAGAGGGGGGCGGAGGGAAGAGGAGGCAGACAGATCGATAGATATTAAGACAGAGTGGTACAGGGAGGGACAGAGAGATAGGAAAACCATCAAACGCTTGTTTATTGGGTTCCAGAATAGCTTCCAGAAAAATGCACACATACTATATTTGCACCTTTTTCTCCCTGCCTCGCCTCACATCCCTCCTCACCTCTCCTAGTTGTTTCCTTCCTCCAGTCTATCATATTAACAGCCATTGTCCAGACATATCCTCCACCCCCAGCCCAGCCCAACTCATCCCCTGGCCACGTGTGACCACCCGCCCCTGCCGCTGGCTCCCCTACCTCACTTCACTGAGGAGGAGGTGTGGGTGTGTGGGTGTGTGTGTGTGTGTGTGTGTGTGGTGTGTGTGTGTGTGTGTGTGTGTGTGTGTGTGTGTGTGTGTGTGTGTGTGTGTGTGGGTGTGTGTGTGTGTGTGTGTGTGTGTGTGAGTACTATAGGTGGGGGAGCAGGTGGCCATAGGGGAAGCTGAAAATTAGCTGTTCTACCGGGAGTGCTTGGGGCATCACCCATTAATTTGTGTGTGTGTGAGTGTGTGTGTCTGTGTGTGTGTGTGTGTGTGTGTGTGTGTGTGTGTGTGTGTGTGCGTGTGTGTGTGCGCGTGTGTGTGCATGCGTGCGTGTGCATGATATAGATAGAGAGAGTGGTGGAAAGCGAGAGAGTGAGAGAGAGAGAGGGAGAGAGAGAGACTTGACATATGAACCCCAGCTATTTAGAACAATGGCAAGAGAGATGTGAAACAATGAGGAACAGGTAGTGTGACACACTAGAGGAGTTAGGGTGAGTCCCAGTGGATAATGGCTTTATTTTCTCCACAGGGATGTTAGGAACCTGACGGCCAATGTTAACGCAATAAAAATCTCATTATGAAAAGTGAATACGGCTTCCTTTGAACGCAGCTCAGGCCTCTGAGGTGCCATTTTTGTTCTCCAATCGCTGATGAAAAAGTCGTAGGCCTACCGATTTCTCATACCCGCGAGATTGATTGCTACATGCCTTTATCACACATCACACCCAGGCACACACAAACACAAGCACATTCATTTGAAACCATTCCCCCTGTCATGTAGTGGATGTATGGCTCTTGGCTGGCGTTCATGGCTCTGCGTGTAAACTGTAAATGACTCTCTCTGTGTGATATATGGATTGGAAACGATAATCCCAGGTTATGAATGAGGGTGTGCGACAGGCTGACTGGAGAACGGCCGGTAATTTATGATGTTTTCTTTGTGCTGCCCAAGTGCACTTTATATCCACCCTACCGGAGGGAGAGGGAGCACTCCTCAAGCAGACGGCTGTCGGGGTCTCGTGGTGTCAGGGATCTCTGCTTCATTCTCAGGGCTCTCTCTCTCTCTCTCTCTCTCTCTCTCTCTCTCTCTCTCTTTCTATCTCCCTCTCTCCCCCTCCCTCTCTCTCTCTCTCTCTCTCTCTCTCTCTACATTGCTCTGAATAATCGCTCTCTCTCTAAATCTCTCTTTATATTCAGTGTATTTCTATATATTTCGTTCGT
>NC_137677.1:47030829-47158329 GCF_963989245.1 Nansenia antarctica
CGGCAGTGGTAATGAAATGTAATGGCATTTCCACACACAATGATGATTCTGATGAATGATTCTATGCAGGTGTGGCTCCTGCCTGGCTCCTCTCATATCCACAGCCCTTTGAGCCCTTTTCAGGAGGAAACACAATCTGGGCTTTGATTGAGGAGATCTTTCTAGCAAATGGCCTATATTCAGAAGTGATGCAGGTCATTTGTCCCTTCCATTTAGACCAATATTAAAAAAATAAAAAATCGAAAAAAGATTTTAACAAAGCATTTATTTTTCTCCAAAATAGCAAATTGGGAAAGGAAAAGCCCAGATTGTAGTAAATCGACCATCCACAAGCTCCTTAAAATGTGTCCCCACAAAAGATCAAGAAAACCCCAAAACCATGCCACCCTATCAAAGGTTTATAGCATTGTAAAAATGTCAGACATCTCCAACATTTCCCTCTGCGGAGACAGCAATATCACTATCTGAGACAATGGAATTTTCGACAATTTTAGGCTGGCATGTTTCCTTTCAAACAGACTTAATTATTTTTGTTATAATCAATAGTTACACATTACTCATAATTACTGTTGGTATAATTCTTATTATCAGCAGTTATGGATACTTTCTCCACCCTGGAAGCTAACTCAGTAGAATTGAGTGTGTGTGTGCTTTAGAACAGTCCTGACTCCCAAGCCCTGACTGACTAGGACAGGCGTTCATGTCTGAGTGAGTCGACCAGCATTTTTATAGGAAACTTTATTCTCTCATAAAACACAATTTCTCGACCACAGTAAATAAACAGAGGGGTATTTCACACCAGTAAAAAGGCAGAGCAGGAGGGCACAGGCACCGGTCCCTCAAATGAGGAAATCAGGTTAAAGAGAAGGTTGGATTTCATTCATGTAGATGCATATAGATTCAACATATTTTTTTACCAATTTACATTTTGATCTTTCAGGTAAAAAAACAATACAGTATGTTTGATTTTTGACTTTTTGGAACATACAGTAACTAATAGTCAGTATGAGCAAATAGGAAAAACAGAATAACTATTTTCTTATGTTCTTTCACTCATAATCTGAGCATGATAGTTAAAAAGAGATACAGAGAAAGATCTGAAAGAGAGCTTTTATGGGGTCATTAAAAGGGAATTACTGCAGAAAAATGCTTACTACAGATCATTTTTAACTAGTCCAGAGGAAATGTCTTTGTTTTTCTACAGCCATTTTGGTCTCAATTAAAATACATTTTAAGATGTAATTTTCCATGTAGGTTGTAATTCCTTTGATTAATTTAAGGGACATAAGATCAAGAACATTTTATGAAAACTTCAGAGCTCTGAGATTTAGGGTCTTACTCTTTATTCTTGATTCTTATTTTATTTTATTTTAAACATGAAGAGAGATGAGAAATAAAATATTGTAAACCAGTGGATTCTCAAAAACTCCAGATAGCAAATGATACCTTCACGATAATCCAGCCCAAACAGTTTCCTGGGAATGAGGTTAACGCGTTAAGGAACCCATTGTGAAAACAAGGACGGTATCTTTGTATTTACTGTGTAGTCATATAGTAAACTGTAATAACAAAGTAACTATCTACATATGTAATTAATTACTATGTAAATACTGGGTTTCATTTCTAAATGCCCTGGGAAATGCCCTGGGAAACACAGTGGTAGAATACAACCCCCCCCATCCCATCTGCATGCCCCTGCCGTTAGTCACAGGAGCTCACTCTCTATCTCTATCCCTCTCTCTTTCTGACACTTTGTGCCTCTCTTTCTCTCTTTTTCTCTTCCTCCATTTCTCTCCCTCCCTCCCTCTGTCTGTGTACCACAGTCTCCAGATTTGCCTTACGTGACTGGAGCTCATATCAGCGAGAATAATTGATGGCGGAGATGAATAAGTGATGCTGTGGCGTTAGAATGATTCAGGTTTGAAATGGAACAGTCTGAAATATTTGGACAGTGGAGGACTGAGTGATCAGTGTTTGCTTGGGTGTTGTTGGCAAACAGATGTCAGAGAGACTGACTGTCAGAGACCCCATGGGGACTAGGAGAGGGCCTGGGGCCTATAGGAGAGGGGAGGAGAGAAGAGGAAATAAACCCCCTTTCTTCTTGTTTCACTCCAAAATCTCATTTTTTTCAGAGCAAAAACATACCAACTCACATTCATCAAAGCTTTGCATTGATATTCCACACACCTCTGCCTCTTTCCATCTTTTTATAACTCGTAGGTTGTAACTGCCTGATGCAACCCTTGCCTACATTATCCCTATCCCCAGACTATTCCATTTGGAAAGCACAATAGCAGAAAATGTATTCTTTCCACCACAGAAGAAGACAAAGGTACTCTGTATCCATCAACCATGGTCTTATCCCAGATAATAAACTGCCAAAAGGGATGTCCCTAAAACCACTCTGTGTGGAGTTGGTAATGGAATGGTTAATGGAATGGTTAATACGACCAAACACAGGGCCATCTCAGGTGTCTGTCACCTGTCTAACCAGCTGTCACCTGTCTATCCTCAAGCTGGGGTGATGAGAAGACAGGAGCAGGTGTGACTACATAATCACACACCAGTTAACACTTCACACCCAACACCCACCTGCCAGTGGTCACAACGCCAACTCTGAAATGCCTCAGGTGGTGTAGCCGCACTAACACACAGGAGAGACCTGATAGAAGTCGTTAATATAAGACAATGGGCCAAACGTAGTTGACCCATTATCTAATACTGTGTCTTGAACCAAACTGAATTGTAGCATGTTGATATGTCATTTATTATTATAAGATGATAAAACGTCATACTTCCTCCATTGAGTGGGATGGTGGTGAGATAGAATGAGAAACTGAAGTTGAATAGAAGTGCTTTAAAGACTTTTATGTTATAGATAGGGTTTGTTACTTCTTCTGGTGAGTGAGAGTAAAAAGAGGGGTTATTTTTCACGTGGTACAGTAAGTCCTATACTACTGACTGTGTTCAGTCCAATAAAAAGTCACAGATCTTCATGATGGATGCTGCCCTGTGATCCAGGATCCTTCTTTGTACATGTCCCAGTGTGGGATTTCAAACATGTCCAATCATTTCTCCGTTTGTCACCGGCAGTCGTCCGCGGACCAACTCGAAAGACTCTAAAACCATTAGGTGAAGAATGTCACCGCATTGGAAAACCAGCTGTCCGAATGTTAAAGTGTCCGGCCAGTATTTATGGGCGCTACTCCGATACGAAACTTAAGGAGTACAACTGTGGCAGCTGTGACATCAAAATGTCACAGCTATGGTCGTCCTCAGGCGGTAGTGTGGAATCCATGGGTATCGTTTTCAGCTGCGGAAGACAGCTTCCATCGGTCGGCTAACCTGGACAGACACATAACAGCACCCCTGTGCCTCCTCTCACAGTAGGACTAGAGAGGACAGGGAGAGCCGGAGCTA
This sequence comes from Nansenia antarctica, assembly GCF_963989245.1. Taxonomy (NCBI): domain Eukaryota; kingdom Metazoa; phylum Chordata; class Actinopteri; order Argentiniformes; family Microstomatidae; genus Nansenia; species Nansenia antarctica. Next base: position 47,034,250 of record NC_137677.1, read on the forward strand.
GGATGAGGAGGGAACTATTAGCGCTTTGCCAGAGCTGGAGCAGGGCACAGGGTCATCCTCAGGAAGAGCAGAGGAACGGCAGGGTAGGGGGCACAGCATGGGAGGACAGGAAAGACTAAATATACTGCAGCACATTGCCAATAATATCTCCAACATTGGGAAATATCTGCATTTATTCTCTAAAAACTGATTTTTTTTTATCAGATGAGGGCCACGTCAAAGGCAAATCCATTGGTTGAATCTCCCATTGTATTTGTATGATTCTTACACGGATTTTTTGTTGCATTTGACTTTCCAATGACAACAACCTTTCTGTACATACAGTAAAAATGTACGTTGCAATTCTTAGGCTGATGAAGTGTTGGTGAGGATACTGCAAGGCCTCTCTCTCGTCTTGGCCCCTCTGACTCCTAGACCCCAGACCCCCCAGACCCCCAGGCCCGTCAGTGATGTATCAGAGGTCCCTGGAGCCTAAAGGATCCGTCCCATCCTGCTCTCTGCCTCATTGCTATTCCTCTAGTCCTCCCAGGGCTCAGAGAGTTGTCAAACTGTTGTGTCACTCTACATCCCCGTTTGCCACCATGTTAGTGACCACACAGCGTGTGTGTGTGTGTGTGTGTGTGTGTGTGTGTGCATGTGTGTGTGCGTGTGCGTGTGCACGTGTGTGTGCTGCACCATGGATGGACCATGGCAGGAGTCTCACTGTTCGATGGAATGTGAGCTAAGCCCACAGCAGGGTCCTCCCTTCCAAACCATTCACACCGTCCATTTTCACAGTCACGCCATCTCTCCTGGAGATGGAATATCTGAAGCACTGACTCCCTATAGTACCTGGACCTCTCTCTTATTGCTTTTCCAAAAACCTTCCAATGAACCTATTTTGCCCCATAATAGATATGATGTAATAATGTGGAATCTGTCCCTTTTTCAGGCTCAATCCCAGGCTGAATAGCAATTTAAATTCAGTTCAGTTCACATTTATTTGAAATCTCATTAACTGGATAAAAGCCCAAAGAGTATGTTGTAAATAGAATATCTTTGCCACATGGATGAAACTGAATGTATGAATGATTAGTCTTTTCCACTGATGTTGTGGCACAGTCAAAGGAATGTGCCGTCTGCAATGTGTCAGGCCTCCTTTTTAGAAGCCAGTCCAATATCTCTGCCATAGCCCCCACGGAACCACTTCAAACTGACAGCCACAAGAAGGACAACTCTCATAGATATGGAGATGTGTCCGCGAATTGTATGATCAACTGTATAAAGCAGAGACATATACTGTATAGAGAATATATGTATTAGAATACATATTTGATGATAGCTTTCTAAATCAAGCAATCATTCCTATTCATCTGGTTTCTAGAATAGGCATGTAATAAATAGCTCATCATTGCTCATCTTTACTCACTACATTACACTAATACCACATCTCACACTCCTCTGAAACCCCATTTACAATATGAGGGAGTCATCATATTCAGAAACTGGGAAAGTAATCAAATACAGTATATCACACTGACAGAGTGGTCACATCTCTCCCCCCCTCCTCCCTCTCCCCTCTCCCTCACAGTCACCCTGTACTGTATTCACACCATATCCTGTCCTCCCCAGAGTCCCTCGTTCCCCTAATGAGAAGCCATAGGAAATAAATAATTGGTGGAGGACAGATGTACAATGCTTCTAACCTGAGACGGTTCACGTAGAGGGTGTCTTGGTACTGTAAATCAGACAGTTGCACCACTGGGGTGTGTTGTGTGCGTGCGTGCATTTGTGTGTGTGTGTGTGTGTGTGTGTTTGTGTGTGTGTGTGTGTTTCCTGTTACTGGGACAACTTAAGTCCCGTTCCAGGGACACCAGGTCTCAATGATGATATACTGTACTCACACACACACACACACACACACACACACACACACACACACACACACACACACACACACACACATGCGTGTGCACGCACTCACACATTGGGCAAGGGGACACTCAGCAAGAGGACAAAGAGATCCCTGGTCTAATGAGAGAGTGGCTGGAATCCAGGAGGTTTATTGAGTCTCTGAGGTGACTCTTGGAAGAGGGTGAAGTACTGTAATTCATTATCAAATGACAGCCTTGATTGTAGGCCATTTTCTAGCCATTTTCTATCCACTGGTGAGAATATTTTACAATGAAGTGAAAGTTTTGAGGGGACTATAATCATGCTGATAGGATTTCTTTGTAAGAGCTGCCAATTCATGTCTTTTAATTCTCTTTTCATCCTCTGGAATGCTTTCTTTCCTTTACAACAAGACTACAGAGGACAGTTTGTCAGTATTTCCTCTACTATAACGTCAAGTAATACCAGCATGTCTGCTGAACATCCCTCCTGCCTTGTAGGGAAGTGTACTGCCTCCCTGTAGAGTTATCCAATAAAGTAAATAACATTATGAAGCTCCAGAGCCATGTAATCGATTTGTGTTGACGTAGATGATAGTGTACAGTAAAGTTGGGAGTCATTATCAAATGACTTATTATAGAACATGGAGTGGATTAAAACGACAATACAATTATCTTAATGAGTCATCATACTGTAGCTTGTAGACTATTTTACAAAGTAGAAAGTTATAACCGTAATAGAATAATGTTATTTGTTTATTTTTAAAGACATCACTGTAAGTCCCTGACTGGAGGCAAAGCTCACGGTAACACACTGTGTCATATGGAAATGTATACATCCAGTATTCATTCATACAGTGCAACCAAAATATAATTTGCACCATTCACAGTGGGATGGCTAAAGCTCATGTATAATATGTTGTGTGTGTGTGTGTGTGTGTGTGTGTGTGTGTGTGTGTGTGTGTGTGTGTGTGCGTGTGTGTGTGTGTATCTATCAGATTAATACAGAGGCCTAGCAGGAGGGTGGGCTCATTAAATACAGGATTAACCTACAGGGGGGCTTCCCCATCCCCTCATACCCAAACAGGTCGTTGAACAAGTCCTCCTCAGAGACATGTTTTATTTACTAACGTCATTTTTTATTTCACTCATGTTCATTTTGATATTTGTGTCAGCTGGGTATTGACAGGTTCCCCTGCTGATCTTTCTTTATGATGTTGTAATTTAATCAACATGGAAAACAAGACACAATGGGATGGGATGGGATTAAGTCTATTAGAGGTACAACAGCACACTTTGATTCGATTTTTGGAAAAATAAAAACATTTAAATTAATCAATACATACAAACATAACGTATACGACGGTGTCAAATATAACCGTGGTTCTTTGGACATTTGCCTTAGTGATACTGTACAGTACAGAAGGCTCGGAATCACAATTCTTTGACACCAGCACCACCTGCTGTTGAGTTAACTCTTTGTACTCTAGCCTGGCTCAGAGAGGAGAAGGGGCGACCCATAGATTCTGTCACACATGGTAAATGGACTGCACTTATATAGTGCCTTATTTACTTTATTTATCATAGCTTTACAATGGCCTCTCATTCACAATCTTGGAGTTCAGTAATTCAGAAGTTTTGGAGTTCAGTGTCTTGCCCAAGGACACCTCGACACGTGGCCAGCCAGGGATTGAACCACCGACCTTGGGATCATTAGACGTTGACTCCTGAGCCACAGCCGCCCCACACATAGCTTATAATGTCTGCATGTTTCTCAGCCGTGGCACACAACTCACACAGATGTATAATATAACAATGGAACCACATTCCATTCTAAGTATGTCACAAGTTGGAGACACCTCAGCTCTAATGAACCACTTGGAATCTCATTCACAGATGCGGTTGTGGCAAAGATGTTTACACTGATTATGTGGTTGATGTTGTCTGTCATGATCTGATTAACTTCCTCTGAACTCCCAGCAGGGACTTGGAGACAGTTGGGCAGGATGGTGATCTGCTGTCTGATTGGGTGACAGTTGGGCAGGATGGTGATCTGCTGTCTGATTGGCTGTCGAGAGCCTTTAAGGTGAGTAGAGACGGTGAGTCAACCTACCTCTCTGTATGTCTCATGGAGCTACTCGGGATACAGTGCAGAACACTCCTGATCAATGCATAGCACAGGTAGTACACCCTCCCCTACAGCCCCATTTCAAATCCATTATTTTGCTTTCATGTTGTACAATTTCTTTCATGTTGTACAATTTCACTCTGTTTATTCATTATTCAGGAGAGGGACATTTGTGGTGACGGGGCTTAACAATGCAGGGAAGACAGCTATAGTTAGAGCCATCCAGGAGGTGAGCGTTTCCTCTATAGTATATACAGGTGCAACTAAAAAAAATTGAATATCGTGCAAAAGTCCATTCATTTCAGTAATTCAACTTAAAGGGTTCAACTTAAATATTATATAGACTCATTGCATTGTACAATTAAATTAATTAATTAATTAATTAAACATTAAAATTAAAAATTACATATGCATGATTAAACTTTTCAGAGGGCTGACATCTCTGTATTTAAAATCATTTTCTTATTGATTTCATGTAATATAAACAATGTCTGAGATATTTAATTTGGGGTTTTCATAAGCTGTAAGCCATAATCATCAAATTTATAACAAATAAAGGCTTTAAATATCTCGCTTTGCATGTAATGAGTCTATATAATATCTAAGTTTAACCCTTTAAGTTGAATTACTGAAATAAATGACTTTTTGCACGATATTCTAATTTTTTGAGTTGCACCTGTACTACAGTATACTCTCTCATAGGCTTAATCCTACAGATGGTTTACATTGAAGGTACAGTATAGTTCAGCCCAAAAATCTAAAACATGAAAATGTCTAACGGCTTGAATATACTGCCAACGTCTACCTCAGCAGCGCGTGTGCGTGGCGGAACTGCTGCAGCTCTCACGCTTGTGACAACAGCGTTTTTGCCGCGGCTCCACTGCTACTGCCAGCCCTGTCTTTGTACATTGAGTTTGCCTTTGATAATGGCCCTCAATAATATCATGTTTCATTTCACTTCATTATAAATTGTTCTGGATTCAGTCATTCTGTCATCCATCCTTAATGAGCGTTTCGAAAAGTGAAATGGTTATAGGGCCTAAGCAGAAAGCAGTCACCTCGTTTTTGTTTACCCTCTTTCAGAGCAAGAGTACTTAATTACCTCCGAAACACATACTATAGTATAATAGTACCTATATGGCTTGAGATGTTTCACATATTTACAGATGTAGACATTGAAACTGAAGTGTATGTTGCTAGTAGTATGATGTCAATAAGACTTATGTCGAATATTTCTCTGTTTCAGTGATAAAAGAAGAGGTGAAAACTCCTGGCCCAGGTTTAAAAGTATTTATTCAAAAAAGGTCGGGTCCTCAGATTACAGGCACACTAAACAGTCACAACGAGATTCAAGGTAGTCAAGAGATCAGCAGAGCAGGCCGCTCGAGCCTCTGCACAGAAGTTTTATAGCGGCCCTCAGCCAATCACATCACAGTATGTTCTTGGCCAATCATGACCCTTCCTTCTAGGCCTCTGATTGGCCTAGACCCTCGGGGGCGTGCATATGCGTGTGTGTGTGACTGCGCATGCGCGACAATTCAAAAGATCTTCCCGAGATCTTTTGTATTGAAATAATAAAAGTATTTAATAAAGTGTATTTGAAGTAATAAAAATATACGTGTAATATGTGTAAAATATACGTGAATATATGTGTAAAATATACGTGAATATAAGAAGGCTATTAATGTGTAAAAATATACTACACATCCCCCCTCGGACCACCCAGAGGGTGTTCCGAAACTAAATGATCACATAAACCAAAACAAAAACACAAACCCCACATATCACAGCTAAGAAAATATAAAAAAAATAAAAAAATAAAAAATTAAAAAATAAAAAATAAAAAATAACTATTAAGAACCCAAAGACATCATGCAAAAAATAGAAATCAACCAATAACAAAAAGAATCTTGAAAATAACAACCACAATTAAACTAAACACAGTCCATCATGCACAAATTAATATAGAAACTTCCAACGACCGATGTTTTCTTTGTCCTTGAAGCGCCAGGGACAGAGGTTACTAGCACATGAACCCAGTTGGAGAACAGCCTTTACCGCTGTCTCAGATTGATATCCTTTCCCAGTCAAGAGCGTTTTCTTCGTTGCGCTAGGAACAGAACCGCTTTCCTATCTTTGCATAACCACCACACCACTTCTCAACTGACATCAATCACATGATATAGAAAGAAACAAACAGTAATCGAAGCAAATAATCATAAAACATCACTTAATAAACAAATCATCAAAAGAGGAAACAAAATCAGAAAGCAAAACAGAATCCAGCTTTTGCTCATCAGCTATGTTGGTCAACATTAAAGCATTAATAGGAACATCAGAAATACACTTTCCACAACATTTGATCAAAATACCAAGTAACATAATACAGATGATAATGACAACAAAAATAATAGCGACGGACCTGATCATATTACCAATACCTGAAAAAGCAGAATCAAAGAAATCTAACATATTCCAACCGTGTTCTTTATGTAAATCCTCTACACCCTTCTTGTTAGATTCATGAAAATCATGCAAAGCGTTACCAGAATCCGAAATATAACTGCAGCATTCACCGCCTATCAAAGCACAAGTACCACCCTGACTGGCCAAAATAATGTCCAAAGCCATTCTATTTTGGAGAGCTACATTCTTAGTTTCAGTCAATTCAGTGGCCAGGGCAGACACTACAGCATCCGAAGCATTAATGTGTTTTTCAAGAACGGATGATAAGGCACTTAATTCAGTCTGAGAGTTGTAGACACCATAACTTGGGAATATTAGGCCAAAAAACTTCTGAGCGGTAGACAACGCCCTACGACTACGATGGGTTGCTTGTTTGTGAAGTACAGACATCTCCTCCCGAGTAACTTTCCTAATCAAAGGTATCAGATGAGCCAAATAACAACCACCCTCAATCAAAGCAGGAAGCTTAGAGAATGCATCATTATCACACACAAGAAACACATGTTCCGGGAGTTGAAGCTCCGTACCAGGATACGAGAAAATGGTTCCACCTATACAAGACGCAGCCCCTAACTGACGAACCGAGCTGATCTTGGGCCGTACTTGAATGTCAATACAGGTTGTAACATTTACGAGAGGCATGACTTTAAGCTGTGTGGTGCCTCTCTGCCGTCTGGTAGTATTGGTATCATGTAATTTCATTTGAGGCACCATAGCACAATCAACAACTTTACATTTTAATCCAGAAATAACAACTGAACCCCTCCACCGTGTAGAAGTCACACTCCCAGAACATGACAGATGAGGACTCAATGCAGTACCATTTAATTGAGCGAACATAGCTTGGATAATATATATCTTCTTCGGACCTGTTGGTTGTGACAAATGTGTAAGCCTATCAATAATAACCTTCCCCACACCGCTAGGCCTATGGTGTTTGTTAACCGCTGCTGTCAGACGTTCCAACACACCAATATCCACACCTGCATAGGAAGAATTTAAAGGAACCAGAATCGTGCTGGGCTGACAAGAAGAGCTCTGGTTCTTGCCCTGTAAAACAAATGGGGCTAAACCCTGCCAATTATAATGAAGCCATTCTGCTTTAGTTAACGGTATGGGGAAAAACATAGGAGCAGACGCACTTACAGGGACCTGTTGACAAATCCAGCAATCAGAATAATTCATTTTTGAAGCAAAATCTTTCATGATACTAGTGGCAGAATTAGGGTGGGACCGTGTCCCCAGGTGATTAGAATCATACAACAAATAATCGTCAGTAGCGACTACAATCGCCTTCGTAGGAGCCTTCACAGCAACATTTTCAACCTTTCCTGGTAACTCATCGTGAACATATTTATGCACCAATGTCTCACAGTCCAACCTATAGTGGTGTGGATAGTCAGGCCTGGTCCTACAAATTTTGTCCTTAAAATTGTTGGATTTACTAGACACCGGTTCACCGATATCACGTCTAGCACACCAATACGAGCTCTCTTCCTGGTCAACATTAGTTAATGTCACACGAGTTTCTTGCATGTTGCTTGAGTACTGATCAAGTGTAATATATGTAGTATCCAATAAATACCACTCGCTCTCTTCGGCGGTATAGATCAAACAATCATCAATAGTACAACGTGAATGCGGGCAAGTAAAAGCTCTACTTGCTATGATCATTCTTCTCTGACGTCCAGGCATAACAGTGTGTGAGTAAAGTGTAACATTGTCCAAAGAAGTCAATGGGGTAGGAACACTAAGGGGTATATTAGTCTCTGAAACGGCATGGCTTGAGTTTCCTCCTAATTGGCCTTGGTGTTTTACGGGGTCTGTCTGGTTGAGGTGTATCACTGACAGGTCTGTGTCTCTCATTGGCACCTCGGTCCGGGCAGCCGCCCGGGTTGCTGACATCTCCGTCTGGAGCATTGTCAGGGTCGGAAGGGGTGACAACAGGGGCAACACCAGGCTCGGTAGAACCCCCAAGAGGGGTGTCGCAGTCACTGGATCCTTCACGGTCTCCGTTGGCCCACTCATCAGTGGGCTGGACAGGGTCTGGGACGAGGCCCCCGGCATCATCTGCATCATGGCGCAGATACTCACCAACATCTTCGTCAGCCTGGATGTCCAAGCTGTGGACTTCCTCGTCCCCAGGGATCTCCTCACCATCCTGCCGAGGTTCTCCCTCATCGTCCTCATTGGGTGCCTTGATGCAGTGATGAACGTGATACCAGGTGGGGGACCCCTTGATTTGGAGGGCAGTCCCAGTGCACCGAACGACCTCGTATGGTCCTTCCCGTCGAGCCTCATGCCACTTCCGTCTGTAGACCTTCACGTATACCTTGTCACCCGGTTGCAACGCGTCCTTCCTCTCCTGTGCGTTCACCTCCTCTTCACGTTCCTGTTTGTGGAGCACATAAGAAGAGATACTCTTTTGCCGGTTAGTCATGTACTGTACATAGGCTTTCATGTCACTCTCCAGGAGAGCCAAACTTGGCCCTTTCCCACTGGTTCGTACACAGGGAGCTGTCATTATCCTCCCCATTACCAGTTCATGGGGAGTCAAGTGCAGCCCTCGAATCTCACTGGAACGACAGGCCATCAATGCAAGAGGGAGTCCTTCCAACCAATTAAGACCTGTATGCTTACAGACCTTAGAAAGACGGTTCTTAAGGACCCCGTTCATCCTCTCTACTATCCCCTGGCTTTGAGGTGAGTAAATACACCCAAGTCTCTGCTTGATTCCCAACTTTTGTAGTATAAGCTTTACCGTCTTATCCACAAATTCCTTACCATTGTCTGACGATATCCTATCTGGAATTCCAAACCTAGGCATGACTTCCCTGCATAGGAACTTTGCTACAGACTGAGCATCCTTTCTTCGAGTGGGGCAAGCTTCTACCCATCTGCTGAACCTGTCTACTACAACTAGCATGTACCTGTATCCTGCAATAGGTTGAATCATGTCCACATAATCAATCACTAAATGTTTCATTGGCCCGTTTGGGGTAGGGATATGCCCAGTTCCCACTGGTATTCCAGGTCTGATATTGTTCTTCAAACAGACCACACATTGACCAAGGACATGGTCTATTTGTTCCAACAAATATGGAGCCCAAAAACCATATTCCTTGGTGATCTTGCGTCTTACCTCCCCCCTGGACACATGTGCTAATCCATGGGCTTCCTGTATCAGTACGCCTAATAAATCTGGGGGTGCCACAACCAGTCCCTCATGATTTCTCCATAGACCTGTGTCATCCTGACTAGCTCCTCTGGTTAACCATAGGTTTTTGTCTAGCGCATTTGCCTCACTCTGTAACATCAACAAATCCTCAAGCGTGACCATGCCCTGTAACTGTACTTCATGTGTGACCAGCAGAACTTTACCTGCTTTGTCTGCTCCTGTAATAGCTTTGGCTGCATCATCTGCAGCCCTGTTACCTTGTGTGACATGTGATGAGTCAGATCTGTGTGCGGCACACTTCACTATGGCTAATTCCCTTGGTTTCATCATGGCTTGTAACAGCTTCATGATTTGAGCGTGGTGCTGAATAGGCGAACCATCAGTTTTCTTAAAACCCCGTCCCTTCCATACAGCTCCATGTAAATGACACACATTGTGGGCATAGGCAGAGTCGGTGTATACTGTCACTCTTTGTCCGGTTCCCAAATTGCATGCTTCTGTGAGGGCAATCAATTCAGCCAACTGAGCTGAACAAGGCTGAGGAACAGCCTCGGCTTGTTCCACAATGAACTCCGAATTTTGGGATCGGACTATGGCATACCCGGCACGTAAATGTTCTCCTACCCGGTAACAAGATCCATCAGTCCAATACTCAACGTCAGCTTCCTTTAAAGGCAAAGCTAGTAGATCTGCTCTAAGCTTAGAATACCTCGTAGCTTCCTTCACACAATCGTGTGGTTCCCCATCTTCTGGGGTTGGCAAGGTCTCTGCTGGGTTAAGTGTGTTACATCTTAGTAATGTTACATCTTCCCTTTCCAACATCCTGTAATAATCCCTAATCCTAGGCATCGTCAAAGTGTACTTGCCTTGATTCAAGAGGTTCCTTAGACTGTGGTGGCAGAGAATGGTAATTGGGTACCCCATTGTTAAGGTTGTTGCCTTCTCGTACATAAGATAAGCCCCGGCCATTGCTCTGTAGCATGGCGCGAAACCCATTTCTACCTCTGAATATGCGACAGAGTAATAGGCTATGGGCTGTGGACTAGGTCCAATGCCTGTTGGTTGCGTAAGAACAGCGCAGGCATACTTCCCCTCGGCTGAAGAAGAAACATACAATCCAAATTCTTTGGAATAATCTGGAAGCGCTAAAGCTGGCGCTTCTTGCAATTTGTGTTTAATTGTCTCAAACGCCAAATCAGCTTCCCTTGTCCAAGTAATGCAAGATTGGAGGTTATCGCTACCTGTTTCCTTAATCATCCCCCTCAATGGAGCGACTAGTCTAGAGTAATCCTCCACCCATGCTGAACTATACCCAGTAATGCCCAAAAACATCATCATTTCCCTAACCGTTCGTGGTTTTGGAGCCTTCTGAATAGCTTCCAAATGTTCATTTGTGACGCTGCGATGTCCCTGTGTAATGGATTGTCCTAAGTAAGTTACCTTTTCCTGACAATACTGTAGCTTCTTTTTAGACACCTTGTGTCCCTTCTCCGCCAAAACCTTTAACAGTTTAACGGAATCCCTGTGACATGTTTCTTCATCTGGGGCACAAAGGAGTATGTCATCCATGTACTGAATGGCAGTACTACTTATCATCTGTTCTAACCCGTCTAAGTCCTCCCTTAAGACCTGATTAAAAACATGAGGACTGTGTTTGTACCCCTGTGGCATTCTGGTATATTGATAATGCTGACCTTTGTAGGTAAACCCAAATAACCCTTGACTTTCTACACTAAGAGGTATAGAAAAGAAAGCCCCGCATAAATCAATCACTGTAAATACTTTGGCTGTAGATGGAATCTGAGTCAACAGCACATGAGGATCAGGAACTTCAGCTGGATAGCTGACGACTACCTCATTCACAGCCCGTAGGTCATGTACCAGACGATATGAACCATCAGGTTTCGTCACTGGCAGAAGAGGTGTATTGCTTAACGGATATTGAGTTATCTTCAGGACTCCTGCCTCTAACAGTCCTTTGATCTGTGGCTCAATTCCATCAATTGCTTCCTGTTTCAATGGGTATTGGTTTTTCCAAGGGGGTTCTGCACCCGGTATGAGTTCAACTCTCAATGGACGAGCTGATTTCACAAATCCAATGTCTGTACTGTTCTTTGCCCACAGGTCGGCTGGCACATTCTGCATCATTTCTTCTCTGAGGTCTCTGTCAGCTTGTACAGGAAGGATTAGCTGGTTCATTAGCTTCACAGTCTGCGGATGTCCTATTCCTTGAGCAGAGATCATCAGTTTTGTGAACTGTCCATCAATGCTCCTCCAGATAGCAGGGTTTTCTTTTGTCGTTACAAATCTGGCTTTTTCTGAGTCTGCCATCATTGCCCCTAAATGCTTCTGCTTATAGTGTTCAGATATCATAAGTGTCACATGAGGGATGCTACCCTCAATCTTATGCTCCTGATCTAGATAAGTGTCACTGTTTATCTTCATAGCCACTCCCTGAGGGCCTAGGATTATACAACTTGCACTAAGCTGTACCTGTTTTGGCTGATGCTTCAGCCACTCATCTGGGGTTGCATCTGCAACTTCTCTAAAATACTGGAGTGTACAATGCAATGGATCAGTAGGCCTTCTGGCCTCTGCCATGTGTGCCAGGATATAATTGTCCCACATCCTTGCTGGTTCCATTAGGTCTGGGCTAAGCCCTCCCACCCAATATACCATAGATGCGTTGTTGTCCATCATGACAGACAGTTGTCTGTTCTCTTGTGGCACTGTCACCTGACAGCCGTCCGGTGTGCATTTCACGGTACAATTTAACTGGCATAGTGCATCTCTCCCTAGTAGCCCTATTGGCGTGTGTTCTGATACAAGTATTGACAGATCTGCTCTCTGTCCTTTGTACTCTAAGCTTACAAGCTCAGTGGTAGGGATCAGCTGTTTAATTCCCTCGAATCCGATTGTCTTCACATATTTCCCAGACATAGGAAGGTGCGTGGCGTCTTCAGGCTTCAGACAGGTGTAGGCTGCTCCACTGTCCACCATCAATTCTAATGGACGTTGGTTGACCGACACCCATATTGTAGGTTCATCTTCAGGCCTGTTTGTCACCACCAGCTGGCACCCCCCTTTCGGATCTTCTGGGCACCCCTATAGCGCAGCTGCTGGGCCTCCATAGGGGTTCACCACTCCTGGAGCCGGTGCAGCAGGGGGCTTATATCCTCCTTTCTGTTTCCCCCCTGCGCCCCCCTGGTTCTTCTTAAAGCAGGTACGTTTTAAGTGTCCATACTGGCCGCATACGAAACATGGTCCTAGTACCCTCCTCGGTGCTGCGGTCCATCCCTCTTGTGGTGGTCCTTGGCCAGGCTGGTTGTATGGAACCACTTGCACCCCTGGTGGCCCCTGTGGGTATGGATTCCCCCCTTGTGGCCCCTGTGGGTATGACTGGGGAGGGACAATTTGCAGTTGCTGTGGCTGAGATGGGACCTGTAGGGCTATAGTCTGCTCTCTCTCTCTGGTTTTCTTGCCTTCTGTCAATTGCACTTGAGTTAGTTTTCTGAGTGAGTCCTCGTCTTGTGCCTTCTGTGCCTGAATCTTCTTTCTAAATAATTCTACTTGGTGTGCTATGTTGTCTATATAAACAGCCTTGCTCATGTGTCGTAGGCCCACCACTTCTGCTAACTTGTTCTTAACTGGGGTAGGGAGACCTTGTTGAATCTTTTCCCTGATTATGGCTTTTTCTAACGGGTTATCTTCGGCATCCTTCCCTGTCACACTTCTCCATTGAGAGTGCACACGGGCAACGTACCCCCGGGGATTTTCATCTCCCCCCAGTGGCTTCACAATGACATTGTCTGGGTGAATGTGAGTAGGGTATGTTTCTCTGATTGCCTTCCACAGCTTGCCTCTGTTTGCTGCGAAGAGTTCTGGATCATAAACGGATGTATCGATATATCTATGAAGTCCCGCCTTCATCAATATTTCCTGCATGGTGTCCAATCCTGTAATGGTAGCTAAGAGTCTTTTCAAATCCCCCATAGCAGCGTGCGTTCCTGTCAATCTCACGTCGACTTGCGTCGTCCAAGGGTGGCCTCCATCTTCCAGGACTGGGAGTTTTTCGATCACTTCTGACAGATCCGTATGATTCCAAGGACGATATTCCATCTGGTTACCTCGAATCAGCACTGGGAAGTTCCCCTGAGTTTCCTCTTCTTCCGATGCTGTTTCATAATCGCTTACTTGTGGCTCTTGTGGCTCCGTTTTTACTTCCCGCCTTGGTGTCGCTCCGGACCTTGGGGAGTTCAACCGGGATGCAGGTGATGCTGCCGCTTGAGATTGACGACACGTTTCTCTCTCTACGTCTAGGTCCTGCAGCTGTTGTCTGTAGTCCTCTTCGTTTCTTAGGATTTTCGCACGGAGTTTTCTTGCCCTCCTTTCTCCCTCCTCTTCATCCCTGTCTTCCTGCAGCTTCATCTTCTTTTGCTTTAAGCTCTCTCTTCTCTTCCCTGCCTTCAGAGACTTCTGCTCATCTTCAGAACTATTTTCTTCTTTTCCCTTCTTATAGCGTATTTTCCCTCCCTGCTTTTCGGCCCTGGCTAGTAGTTTTCTTATCGGAGAACTGTAGCCTCCTTGTGCATTGCTGTCATCACTGGAATCTTTGCCATCTCCTCCACTGCCATCTTCACCGTCATCCGTCTTGTCCCTCCTGTCGTCCCCTTTTCCCCTCGGCTCCTCCTTCTTTTTCTGTTTGGCACCTGACCTGTTCTCTGGTTCGAAGTCCACGGTCACTTTCGCTCTTCCCCTCTCTAGTACATTTTCATCCTTATCTTTGATAGTGAAGGTTCCACTCGTACTTAGGACAGGGACCTGAGGGTAGATCCGCTGAGAATTGTCCTCCAGTCTCTTGGCATAGGGAGGAGGACTGGAGATTGGAGCTGTGTGTGAGAATGGAATGTTCACTTTCTCTTCCATTGCTTTGGCCAATTCATCTCTTTTTTCTGGATCCATGTGAGCTGTTTTCTCATTCCAAGCTAATGCTACTTTCTGCCCCTCTACCTTGAAGAGGTCTAAAATAGCTAACTCTAACCTGCGTTTCTCTGATCTAATCTTTCCTTTTTGATGCGCCTTATGTGCATTGATAAGTATCTCCAATGTTGCAATTAATTGTAAATCAAAGGTGCCCTCTGCTGGCCATGGTTGTTCAATGTCTGCCCAACGAATATTCCATTTCGTTGATATCTCGCTAATCTCCTTAACAAGAGGATTCATTTTTTCCACTATAGCCACAGGAGATGAATTTGCTAATATTCCCTTGTCTGTATTAACAGCCCTCACAATGTTACTGGGTTTGGCTCCCATGTCTGAAATATTTATACTGCTTAATATGCTGAAAATATGCTATAAGGTGTACTTTCCTTACAACCCACCTTCTGTTGCTGTATCTGCTAAACAGATGCTAGTCCAACTCTTAACTGTGTCAACTGTCCACACAGAACACTACAACTCCGGAACAACGGATTGTTTCAGTGGTATTGTGTATTATTGACTTAAATGTAATCTATGTGTATGCGTTTTAATCTAAATGGTTTTTTCCCTTATTATGTATGAATGTGTCACTTAATTGCTCAATCAATACTAATTATAGTTCAGGTCAACTTAATTATTAAACTACAAAGGCTGTTCAACACAATTATCAAATTACAAAAAGCAGGTCACGCTTTAAGTCTTTCTGATCCACAACCCCTTGCTTGATCAATCCTCAGATAGAAACTGTTCTGCTATTCTTTAATCAAGAACTGTGAAAAAAGAACTTAACTTCAAATAAAAAGATGTAAAACACGAATATTAATCACAACCTGTAAAGAAATCGACTTGTCATTGGGAAGGAATAAAATGATTAATTATTCATTACAATCTGTAAGGAAATCGACTTGTTATTTGAAAGGAACAAAATGATCAATTATCAATTACAATCTGTAAGGAAATCGACCTGCTACTCGGAAGGAATGCACAATCAACTAGACTTAGTCATTTACACTTCATTGATGTAATCCTGTGGAAGAAAACGTCATCCCTAGACCACTATAAACCAATTGATCAAAGTTTTGTGAAAACTGAAAATGAAATAATCTGAATAATTAATTAAATCAATTTGTAATTACTTAAATTAATTGAAGTAACCATCCATTTATCATTGTAAAAGACTATGTCGTCGACCTCAGGCGGATGCACTGATGGAGAACCAGTGTTCCAAAGTGTCTTATCGTATTCTGTCCACTGGAGAGCAGCAAACAATTAAAAATGTCTTATATTGTTTCATCCACTAGAGGGCAGTAAATAATTAAAAACGTCCTATCTTGTTTCATCCACCAGAGGGCAGTAAATAATTAAAAACGTCTTATCTTGTTTCAACCACCAGAGGGCAGTAAATAATTAAAAACGTCTTATCTTGTTTCAACCACTAGATGGCAGTCAATAATTAAAAACATCCCATCGTGTTTCGACCAGTAGAGGCCGCCACACCGAAGATGTCTCACAGAATGACTATATCTTACCTAAAACTCTCAATCTATCTTTTTTACTTTTACAATCTATACCTAAATCAATTGTTAAGTGAAAGGAATGAATGATTAGTTAGAATTATTCACTATATCATCATATACATTGATTTAAAACTTATGGAATCAATCAATTGTTTTGGGAAACAGAAAATGAATGATCTGAATAATTAATTCAACTGATAAGTAATTAGTTAAATCAATGTGATACTGAAAAGTCATTCACAACATCAATATATGCATTAACCTTTTAGATTCTTTCACCAATATTCTGTAAAGCGGGCCTATTGGCTCCGCATGCTCTCTGTGTTTAAAATGTGCTGGCCCCTGTTTTCCCTCCCGTTTTCCGAGTAACCGTACCTTTAAACTTATTTGAAATACCCCGAGATCAATTCACTCTATCTCTATTTTTATCAATCCCAGTCTATGTGTATGGTTTTATCGTTATCTTTTAAGAGATGAGTACTGAAATTTATCAAAACCCGCGCGTGTGTATTTGAAAAAAATGGATGTCAGGGGGAAAGAAGCCAAGACTGTAAGATTAATCTTCACAACACTGCTTTTCCACAATAATTATTATTCTCCACGACACAGCAATTTTCAAGAATATCTTTCAATGCAGTTCAACGTATTATTTGCCAAGATAATCTTATTCAAATACTTCTAAAATGGCATATCCTTTCTACTAGGCCCTGTGTGTCTACTGAGTCTGCATCCATTCACACAAAGGAAAAAATTGGCGCCAATTCAGACATGCATTCACACAAAGAAAAATATGGCGCCCTTTTCAACTAGCGGCCTTATCCACAGGTCTGACATGCGTTTCAGACAAAGAAAAAATATGGCGCCCTTTTCAACTAGCCACGTTTTTCCTCCGTGCTCCCAAGTAATTTAACAATGCATATCTCTAAAATAGCGCTATTTTCTGCTCACTAGCACGGACTCTGCTCTTTCAAACTAGGAATTCCAATTCCATACCATTTGAATAGAGCTATCTCCTGAGCTTTTACACTCCACCAGACTATTGCCTGATACAAACCACAGTTATTAGCCCGCTAGAAAAACGTCTCCCCCTAGCTTGTGCTAATACCTTGTTCTCAAAACAAGACTACAGCAGCTTCTTCTCTGCTATACCACAATAACCACACACACGATAAAAATCGTACAATTAAAACACTTTTCACAATACAGGTTTTACAACCCGGCTCTCTCTGACTAACCTCGACCCAGTTATATATTAAAGATTCGGTTTAAATATAGCTCATTCGATTTACACAGTCTATTTTGCACAGCTTCGCCTTGTACTTACCCTTTGTTCCCCTGAAGATTTGCAAAACGACCGATCATCCAGAGCTATGGAAATGTCCTGCCGCGGTCGCCACTTATGTCGAATATTTCTCTGTTTCAGTGATAAAAGAAGAGGTGAAAACTCCTGGCCCAGGTTTAAAAGTATTTATTCAAAAAAGGTCGGGTCCTCAGATTACAGGCACACTAAACAGTCACAACGAGATTCAAGGTAGTCAAGAGATCAGCAGAGCAGGCCGCTCGAGCCTCTGCACAGAAGTTTTATAGCGGCCCTCAGCCAATCACATCACAGTATGTTCTTGGCCAATCATGACCCTTCCTTCTAGGCCTCTGATTGGCCTAGACCCTCGGGGGCGTGCATATGCGTGTGTGTGTGACTGCGCATGCGCGACAATTCAAAAGATCTTCCCGAGATCTTTTGTATTGAAATAATAAAAGTATTTAATAAAGTGTATTTGAAGTAATAAAAATATACGTGTAATATGTGTAAAATATACGTGAATATATGTGTAAAATATACGTGAATATAAGAAGGCTATTAATGTGTAAAAATATACTACACTATCAACACAACAGATCGTTTTCACGAGCACGGCACACAGACAAAAATAGGCGGGAGTCTGACTCTCTAGATGGCGTGCTGCGGCAGCCGGCGTGAGACACGCTAGAGACGTGCGTCTCACACAGGCTGTGTGGCTGCTCTAACCCGTTAACACTGGCGGTGAAATGAAATGCACACACACACTGCTGAGGTACAGGTCGGCGGTGTAGCCCGGGCTTTATACTGTACCGTAGGTCAACTACCAAACTAACAGATGTGGTGAATAGGCTACAGACTGATAGTTCCTCTTCCTTACTGTCAATGCCCCTGGGGTCTCTGCTACTGAAGTGGTGTCCCAGTAGCAGGCCATATCTCACCTGTGGGATTTAGCACATGCTGAGGGTCCTATTACCACCGCTCTGACTTTTGAAGGTGGTGATAAAACAAGGCAGTACAATAATGACAGAAGGCTGTAGGCCTACTGACCACAGCTGGCTTCAATCAGGGTATTTGATGTTTCTCAGACGTTGAGGAAAACCCTCTGAGCGCCAGTCTGTCTGATCTGTTAGATACACACACACATGGTGATGGATATCTCCTGACTATTCTATCATCAACGATCACACTCGAAAAACTCACACAGACGTCGTCATCATTCAAGTAAACATGATAGTTGTGGTACTTCGATGGTGAGTAGTGTGTGTGTGTGTGTGTGTGTGTGTGTGTGAGTAGTGGTGTGTTTGAGTATAATATGTCCTATAGGATCATTGATCGGTAGGCTATGTTTATGTTGTTGCTCATAGAGGACTGTGGTTCCTACGGAGGGTTTCTCTGTGACAGAGATTAGGCTGGGGAGCTCTAAGGTGACTCTGTTTGACCTGGCTCAGTGTTCCCACAGGGCCGCCTGGGGGAACTACTTCTCTAGGTTCCATGGCCTGGTGTTTGTGGTGGACTCCACTGACGTTAAACGTCTACGGGAGAGCAGGAACACCATCGCTGAAGTCCTCAGACACGTGTGCATTGCTGGCAAGCCAGTCCTACTGTGAGTATCTCACTCAGGCTCAATAATTTGTGACAGCAGCTGGTGAAAGTCGGCAACCAATCAAAATATTCAGACTTTTATTCTGGAAAATGTAAACACATTTCACTCCCTAGCCAAGCCAAAATATTGCAATGCAATGGATTCGGTGAGTAATCCCCACTACTATACACTAACTAGGTAGTAGTGGGGATTACTCGCCAAATCCATTGCATTGCAATATGTTGGCTTGACTAGGGAGTGTGTCATTGATTGTCAACAACGTTGACATTTATTTACATTTTCCAGAATAAAAGTCTGAACATTTTGGTCAGTTGCCGACTTGTTCCAGCTTTCACCAGCTGCTGTTACATTTGAGTTAAAGCAGTTTGTTTCCATACTGTAATGGAAGTATACTTTTTTTTATTATTCCATCCTGGCTGTCCGATGTGGAATGTTTAGCCATGAACCATGTCCTTTTTCCCTTCTTTCAGTGAACACTTGGTGGCATGGTTGCTACTCAGAAATACATTAAATATAGTCCTATTATTACTTATTCCTATTATCCTATTATTATCTTATTACCTGTAATAATAGGAGTTATGGGAGGAGAGCGGTCAACTATTATGCTCCAACGGGTGGCAAATTTACAGCATATAAGTCTATTATCATACTTTTGTAGCTCTGAGGGTACATTGTTAGATGTGGAACAATGAGGCTGGGCAGTTATCCTAGACCTGGTTCCTATTAAATGTGTGCTAGAGCTGACTGACATACAGGTATTTACACAAGGTAATATCATCCCCATACCCTACAGCGCTTCTTTGACCAATGTAACTGTCCTCTGATATCAGTTAAACCAGAGTTTCCAGTCCAGCACAGACACACCCAGTTCACCTGTGTTTGCTCTGACTTGGGTCCCTGACTCACAAACAAGAGTGTCTGTAGACACTGAGGCCAGGATCAGATTAGCATGTTCCCTTAGGATAGGGGAAGAGTGATCAGATCCTAGGTCTGTAGGTAAGGGCAACTTCCCTTGAGTCCCAGACATACCTCATACTGAGCCATGACTGGGAATTGGCTTTTCCCTTGTTCATGACGAAACAACAAGATTTCACTCAATAATATGTCACATAATAATATTGTGTAGCATATTGAGTGAAACCTTGTTGTTTCCCATCCTTTGTTACTCTCTTCAATCAATGTATCCCCTCTGAGTTTTGGGCTGTTATGCCTTTTGCTACAAAAGAAAACAATGATGAGGAAAACAAAGTTTCACCCCCACAAGGCTGGCATGACAATGTTGATGAAATGTGTCACAGTTTTACTGTATGTTTTACATCCTGTATGTACGCCATTTAGAGTCAGAAATATTTTTACAGTAATAATGTTTGTGGTACTATATGAAATGTTGTTGAAATGTTGTGTTGACCAGCTTGAACTTGAAATATATATATATATAAATATCACTTAAAGTGACATTTCTGGTCCACAGTGATATTGTTTTCCCTTAAACTTAATTTAGACATACTGCTAAATATATTCATAAGTACTCACAATGAATAAAAACAAAAACTAGTGCTGAATAAATATTTGTGGCATATTCATGAAGGATGCGTTCATGGTTTATCCCCATAGACATGTCAGAGGAGATGTACAGTGTTGCTGATGTAGCAGTCTCTGGCGGGAAAGAGTAAAGGTCACCACTAAGCAGTACTGGGCCAATGTGGGAGGAAATAATCTCCCGCTGCCTCTTTCTTTACTAGTCAAACATCCTCTTGATGAATCAAATTCCCCTTGAGTCCATTGAGAGCGACAGTTATTTTTTACATCCGTGGTATATAAGATCGCTCCACTCCATCTCTTTTCCTCTGCACTTCCACTGCTGTTCGAGCCCAGAGTCAATCCCCCTCTCCTGGCATCATATACCAGAGTCTAGTCCCTCTCTATGTGCAGCACCTCCAAGGACAGCAGCAGCAACACAACCTCCTTAGAGGGTTCGCCTTCTTATATCTGACGGCCAGCTTGAACTTCTCATTGGTGACCGTGACATAGTCCTGGGTCTTCTCCACATTGGTCTGGATGTGGTCGATGTACCTTCCCTGCTCGTCCACCAGCATGAAGATCTCCAGGAACAGGTCCTTCAGATCCTTCATGTTGCTCTCCAGGTTCACCAGCTCCTGGTGGTTGGAGAGATGAAGCTCAATTAGTCATTAAGATTTGTGATTTTTTTTAAATGAAGAGGCTAAATCTGCAACGTGATGGTGAAAACAGAAGTAAAAAATAAATAAATGCTAGCATCCTATTTGGCTATCATCCCGACCTTGTGGCGCTGCTCAATCTCGGACAGCTGTGACCGTGTAATTTTAGCATCGT
This sequence comes from Nansenia antarctica, assembly GCF_963989245.1. Taxonomy (NCBI): domain Eukaryota; kingdom Metazoa; phylum Chordata; class Actinopteri; order Argentiniformes; family Microstomatidae; genus Nansenia; species Nansenia antarctica. The sequence continues at coordinate 47,055,645 of NC_137677.1, forward strand.
TCAGGAGGTTTTCATTGAAGACCTCCCACTTCCCTGTAGCAACCATTTCATCAACTTCATCCTCTGTTACTTCACGTCCAGACACCTCCAGCTGGCGGATGATGAAGTGCTTACAGCGCTCCTGCTTAGCCAGGAGGCTGTCGTTGTACAGACGCATCACCTAATGAGGATAAGATAATGATAATGAGAAGAAGAAGAAGAAGAAGAAGAAGAAGTTACCTCCATACAGTGTACCTGTTTTAATATAAGCGTTATTACACAGGAATAGGGGAAAAAATCAATGTAAAATGTTTCTAAAGGTAATTGTCTGCATGTAATCACCTGTTGGAAGCGTCTGTGCAGGGCTGCGTGTTGGGAGTGTTGGATGCGTGTAGCAACTGCTGCTGGTCCCTGTTGGGTCTCTGTGAGCTGGGCCTGCTTGGAGAGGGCGTCCAAGCCCCTGTGGAGGCTCTCTGCCTGCAGCTTGATGTCCCGCGTTACACTGCTCTCCTTTTTCATCACACTGAAGCGACGCATGGTCGCCACTAGGCTCTTCTGCTGCTGGCTGAACTTCAGCACCTGGGCAGAGAAGAGAGGATAGATGCTCTAATGCAATATTTTCTAATACATTCAGATCATGTCCAGTCAAACCATGTTGCATGAAGTGAGTAACAAACTGAATATACAGCTAGTTTTGGAAGGCATTTGACAGAAACAAATTCACCTCCGTCTCCAGCTCAGTGAGGTCGTCACGGATACGCTGGGCCTCGGACAGGAAATTCTCGATGACGGGTTCCTCCTCGAACACCACAGCCTGAGGGTTTGAGACCTCAATCCCTTCCGGGTCGCCCGAGTCATCTTCCCCTGAGAGTGGGTTCTGGTCCGCATCGCTCCCGGTCTGCTTGAACTCCTGGGCCCTCTGGCGCAGCTCTTCCAGCCGGTCCCTCATGATAAGAGGCCTCTCAGTGGAGCTCGCTCCTCGGACAGTCTCTCAGTGGAGATCGCCTCGTTCCAGAGGACACCAGGTCAGATGTTTCTGAATGTCTCAGCCCTCTCTACTCCTCAACCCTGTGATGAGGCAGATATGGGTTTAGTGACAATGAAAAACACCTAATGACAATGCATAAGATAGATTTCTAACTAGTTTTTGTCTCAAACCTGCTCTTGTGAGATTGGGAGTTTGGTTTGATCCAGCTTCCAGTAGATGTGATAGACCCAAAATATAATATATTTCCAAGTTCAAATACATCCAAATTGTTCCAGTCATCATTCTATTTAGCTAGTGATGTTGAGTATTCTATTTCTAAACAGTCATTACAATAATAAGGAAATCTAGAAGGAGTCAAAACCTAGTGGTTGTTAGTTTATAACATTATCAGCAGTAATTAATGTATACACAATGGCAATGACGGTGCCCTTTGCTCCACTGTGGACTTGCATTAAAAGCTGAACAGTGAGAGAGTGGATGAGCAGAAGGTTTATCTACAACATCAGTGAATTTGCAGTGCTTCAGCGTTTTCCCATGAAAACTTTGGTTGTTTATGTTTGAGCAGCAAGGCATTTCCCCTTGCCAGTGCTTCTGTCTGATATAATGATAGCTCTTGAAGAAGTGACCTTCTAATACACACACTTTCAGACAGTTCTGACTGCTTTTTGCTGAGGGAATAGAACAGTTCAGAATTAAATTGAGGGTTTTCTAGGCAAATACTAAATATTGAACACTTTTCACTGTCAAGAGACTGAACAGTGGACCTGGAGAATGTGAACAGGAATTTAATACTTTCATTGCCAAATGTGGTGTGTGGGTTGTGGTTCGGAGGACCTGAACATAACCTTTTGGTAGTACATGTTTGGGTGGGGTGAACAGAATATTTGACTTGACTTAAATGAAATGGTGCGCTGACTATCCCATTACCAGATGGATTTCAAACAGGAAAGACTGAGAGCAATCCCGTGTGTGTGTGTGTGTGTGTGTGTGTGTGTGTGTGTGTGCGTGTGTGTGTGTGTGTGTGTGTGTGTGTGTATGTGTGGTGTGTGTGTGTGTGTGTGTGTGTGTGTGTGCGCGTGTGTGTGTGTGTGTGTGTGTGGTGTCATTACAATATCCTCACAGGCAAAGCTTATAACATAAGAGTGGCCATTGTTCTCTGGCCTGAGCTGTAGCTGTGCTGAGCGGTGGGAGACCCACTGTGTGTCCTAACATTATAGACCTCACTCCAGCCAGGAGAGCTGATTAAAACATTTCACAACAGGTTTCAGAACACAGTGTGGTCTGACATTTTGACTGAAAACCAGGTCAGGAATAAACTGAGGCCAGCCAAGGTTCCTGTATCTAAATGTCTTTTTTCTGGTCTGCTCTCTGACAATTTTCCAACCTACCATCTTTCACCTGCCATTGTGTTTACGAGGAAACTGCCTGTGTTGACATTTCTTACCTCAATGCAGGTGCGTTGTTGAAGTGGAAGTGACAAGTTCAAATGGGTTATTATATTAACTATACTGCCTGACTCATAGCATTACATCACTTACTGTATGTACTTTACTAAACCATGGATATCTATTTGGATAATAACATAATAACAATAACATAATAACAAATCATTGTAAAGAAAGCACCTTTACTTCATGTAAACCATTAAACTCCCTTGGTGTCTTGAATGAAATTAATCTCGCATAAAATAATTCACACCTCACAAACTGTCATCTAACTGTGACATTACCATTATTCAAAGTGTCAATGACAGGTAGTGAAACTGGCTTGAATGGTCTATAACGATATGTACCTTTGTAGTCTGTGAGATATGGAGGCTGTTCTCATTTAGAGTTGACAAGGAATGTGACTGCCACTTGATCCAATCCATGGATATCCATTATCCAGCCGTATATCAGCCATCCTTCAGAAAGGTATCCTCAGGTCATCTTCTTGTTGCAGCTCTCCATACCAGAGGCCTTTTAGCACTATGGCATGGGTGTACTGAGGTGTCCTGTTAGAGTTAACCACTATGTTAACTGTTCCTCAGGCACTCCTACACAGAGGTACAAATTCACTTCCTAAGAAATCTGGTTCTGCCAGTCCAAGACCACTCCCCCCTCTCCGAGGGAGAACTCTCTCCGGCCAATAGGATGGAAGCTCATTAGCCTATCTGAAGAAAGGGGTGGTGACGTGATTAAGTCAAGAGAGAGCACTTCTACCCTGCCCACAGACTTATCTTCTTCAGGAGGGGACAGAACAAACAGAAATGCACTGTGTAGAACAATAATGATTCCCTGTAGAATAGAATATGGGTCTATTCTATATGTACATTACATTTCTATGTGAAAGGGTGGAGCCCACTAAGCCCCTGGTGTGGGTCCTATTGTGTTTCTCAGGCCTCAGTGGTCCTGCTGAGTAACTCTGACAGATTGTTTCTGACAAGCCCCTGAATTCCTGGAGCATTCTAGAAGGGAAGGGAGTCGGGACATAGTCACTCTCTACAACCTTAAAGAGGCTCTTTGAAGTGGTGTCACCGGGAGAATGAGGACCATTGGTGGATGAATGTTCAGCAAACATCAATGAAAATGTTAATGTTGCAGTTCAATACATTAACAGTAACAGTTGACTATGATACTGATGCATAAAACACTGACCAAGGCTGGATGTTTTTGCCGATTATAAATGGGATTAGATCAACCAGGTTCACAAAATTGAAGACAAAGAGTCAATGAACAATGAGACACAGCTGGATTATTATTGAATGAAGTAGAAGCCGCACACTCTAGTTCCAGATGGAAAAGTGTATATTTTAATTGACAACGGTTTCGGACGTAGCCTTTGTCAAGTCTTACAAACAACGACATAGTGCATGACAGCCATTAAATAGACAGGTAGGCTAGATTTAATAGGTAACACCTGTGAGGACACACCTACGTGAGATTACAATTACGTCATAAATACATGAAAAGACAATCAAAACAATCAGTGTTACATAGCTATACACTGGCTCAAAATGATGTGTAGGCCTACATGAATAGACCCATCAGTGAGGGCTGTATATAAATAACATGTAGCTTTAAGCAGAGCACTGAGTCCTAAAAGAAGAAAGAAAAGAAAAGGGTCATACAATAATTAAAGACATGGGGGGGGAAACCTGGGTGGGAAATACAATCTGACCAACTCTAAAATAACAGAATATACGCAGTACAGCTGGATCATCAGCCCTGAAAAGGGGCGTCATAAGCTGGTGTAACAACTCTATCGATCAATAAAGTTAAAGGAAACAGCTGGATTATTACCAACTGATAGAGACTAGGAACAACTCTCAATTGAAAAACTCTACCTCCAATAACTATACGTACAGCCAAGACAGGCAATAGTGTTCACATCAGTGCTCAGGAGGTGTGACATCACTCCACGTAACCGAAACAGTGTGACTAATGTCACACCTCCTGATGGGAATGTCACTCCTAATGGCAATGTGTTATGACAACAAAATAAACCGGTTTCATATTGTAACAGGTCAGTGGTTTTCATCCGCACTTAATGGAAAGACAGACTAACTGGTCATAACAGTTACCTGCATCACTAACTGTCACCTACCTGTCAGGCCTTCCTCATGCATATCCTCTCTCATGCATCTCTCTTTACTGTTCACATGCCCCCCCCCCTCCTCTCTCTCTTTCTCTCCCAGGCTGGCTAACAAGCAGGACCTGCCCAGTGCTTTAGGGGAGGTGGATCTGATACAGGGCCTCTCACTGGAGCAATATTGGTCAACAAACACAAATGTCACTGTCTCATAGTGAGTGTTGCTCTCAGGAGATATGGGTTGGGTTTTAATGGAACCTTGGAACTGAGTCATACCTCTATCTATGACTATGCAAGCTACAGTATCAGAGTGTTGGTACAGTTGGTACTGTATCAGGCTGTGTTGATCTTATAGAAGACGTGCTCCGCTGTGCTTGGCTATGGGAAGACCCTGGATAAGTCCATCAGTGAGGGACTACACTGGCTACTCGACTACATATCCCATGATTATGAGGCCCTCAGTGAGCGTGTGCTAAAGGACACAGCAAAGCAAAGTGCCAAAGAGGAGGAGTGGAGAAGTGGAGAGAGAGAGAGCACACCTGAACAAAGAGAAGAGGTGAGGGAGGAGAGGGAAAGGAAAAGCCTGCGGAAGGTGGGAAGGGATAGAGAGCCATAAAAAAATACATAATAATAATAATATCTCTATGGATATAATACAGTTTGCACTGTTAAAGGGGAGGCAGAAGGTGAACAGGTGGAATAGAGGAGAGAGAGGCTGGAAGAGAATAAGGGAGAGGTGAAGGGGAGATAGAAGACATGTTAGGGAGAGACTGCATTACGCCGCTTGCACACAGGGCCATTGCGTTGCGTTGCGTTGCACCGGAAGTCATTCATCTCAATGGGGCCGTTGCGTTGCCGTTGCGTTGATCAGTTGCGTTGCTCTGCATTGTCTTTCTTGACCGTCAGGGTGCGGCAATCAGTCAAAAAATGTCAGCTTTTGCGTTGCGTTGGATCCGTCAAAACAACCGGAAGTAGTTTCTTGCACGGAGCTCTCGCCTCAGATTTTAAATCCTCAATTTTGGCCGCCATTGGCTAAAATCTGTAATTTGGCTCTACAAGTGTTAATATGTCATTTTATGAAGTTTTTATATGTTTTCAGGCGAGAAAGTAACCATATATATTCACAAAATGTGTCCAGTTTATCAAAATAACCTGTTTATATATCTGATCTGACGTTTTTTTCCCCACTTCTGTGGGAAACTTCGCTAGCAACACGAGTAGATGTAGCTTTCTGCATCGCACGTTGAAGTACGTCAAGTCCATCCCACCAGGTTGCGCCAGAACGACGCAACGCAACGCAACGCAATGGCCCTGTGTGCACCCGGCGTTACACAGTAATGCAGTCAGACACTCAGGCAGAGAACACGTTCACAGTGCCATGTTGTTTTGTTCAATGGGACAAATGAAAGATACGCTCATCTCTGTTGACTTGTTTCACAATAAGGTACCATGGCCACTAGTGTACCAATATGATATAAACTGCTGTTCATTGAGGGCCGTCAGCTTGCCTCTTGTACGTGACTGGTCTAAGAGTGCTTTGATACCAGTTACTGTGGAGAATGTCAACAACAGAGAATGGAGAATCATTCTCTGAGAATGTGAGTCAAGGCTGGTCTTTTAACTCGGTGTGGGGGTTGAATGCACCAAGAGAACAAACACTTTTCTTTCTTCAGGGAGGGGAGGGAGAGGGAGGGAGGGAGGAGAGACAGAGCAGATAGAGAAGAGAGGAGATAGAGGAAATGTGCAGGGCAAGGATCATGCAGTCATCATAACCACTCCAGTTGAGCCAATAAGCGAGGTCAATACTAAGGTGAGATGGTTCACTCCAGTGAAATGAGCCAGTCAGAGAGCAGGATACTGCTGTGCCCACATAACAGATTACACACCGATACTCCCTAACAGCTATAACTCACTGCTAGGACAGCTAAGACCTAAAGGCTAAAGATACACAGACTCTGCTAACCTCCCCCAACTCTGGGTCAGATCAACACTGCAACCCTGGGAATGCTCTTCAATCTGTGGCAGAGGGTAGATCTACCAGGCATGGGAAGTGTTCTACCCCCTCCTGTACGTGATTCAATGTTATGATGCGTGCTTCCTGTCAAGGTCTGTTTGTACTGTTTTCAGTTAGTTGCAATCCCCCCCCCGCCGCAGAAATGTACATGATGTACTTGCAGCCAGATATCCACTCTGATATGCAGCAGAAGACATGACCAAAGTGTTTGTGTGTGTGTGTGTGTGTGTGTGTGTGTGTGTGTGTGTGTGTGTTGTGTTGTGTGGTGTTGCGTTGTGTGCATGCGTGCGGGCGTGCATGCATGCATGCATAATCAATTAAATGCTGAGTCAGAAGAGGTGTCCAGCAGATTAGAGTTGTCTTTGGAATGGCTCATAATATAAACAAAGCTAGCCAACTGTATGGACTGTATTGACCTGTATGAACGTGTGTGGGATGCGTGTAGACTGTGGAAAAGCTGGGAGAGAAGACCGAGAAGAAAGAGGAGCATAAAGGAAACGCTGATGAGAAGTCTTCTCAGAAGGACAGGAAGGACATCAAGAAGATTTGGCAAAAAAAACAGAGTACAGAGTTTACCCACTGCTAACACAAGAGGGCGCCCTTGAGGGCCTGTCTTCCCTTGTTCGAGCCCAAAGCCCACTCTCAACATCAGCTTCAACACAATGCCCCAGCCACAGTCATCTTAATGGATATTGTGACTGACATCTCTATGTATTTGTTGTTATTATCTGGCTATAGATATGGATTTGATAGACAATACTTCCATTTCTCTCCCACTTTGTTGTTGGATTAGAAGTGTGACTTGTTTTGGGTTGGTTTAAATCCCCCAAAGGTACCTCCCAACACTGTTTGCATGTGCACCTAAACCTGCAGCACATCGTCCCCTAGTGTTAGATTAAGGAGGTGATTAGGGATGGTTCACCAAACTTTCAAAGCATGTATATCAGCGTTACCATTACATGGTACGGCCTATAGACCCCATCCGAGAGTCCCCTACAGGGCAGATGTATTCAGTAGAACTGCAGAGTAGACAGAAAGGTACTTCCTGTTCCAGCTCTTCCAGCCCTCGAGGCCCACAGTCCCTGCTGCTGTTAATTTCTCCCTGCCTGGCACTTAGCTGAACAATTAACGTCACTGATTGGCCAGAGATGTCACACACCTGGTTACCCAGGTCTAAATCGGTTTGCTGAGGGGAGTATAAAAGTCCCACAGGGGACAGGAGTGCTGCTGCCCTGCTGTAAGGTATTCCCAGCTCCAGCCCCATACTGGGTTCTGGTCCCTCTGGATCCATCTGGAGCCCACCTGGCCCTGATTCTCTCCTACTGCCAACAGAACACGGCACCGCTCACTTCCTCTTACCTGTGTTAATGACCCGCATACCTACAGTGACATGTTGCAGAACTATGTGGAACCACACAAGTTAGTAGTGGGTCCTCCATACAGTTAAACCATAGTATCTCACACAGACTCTCTGAGTGAATGGAACGCTCAGAGAAAACCATCATATAATATAACCATCATAGATGCACATATATTATAGTGCACATTGTGTACACTCACTTTGCCACATACTTCTATTTGGCTCCGGGTTGAAAGAGAATGAGTGTATTACCATCACCTGGTAGGTCATGTGTAAGCAACCACCCCTTTGACCCCTTGAAAAGCTGTCATTGTTATATTTCTACTACCGTGTCGATTGACCTGATTTGGAGGTGTTGTTTAGCGTACACAGTACTTAGAAAAGGATACTATATGCAGATATGGAATTGGGTAAACCCTCCTCTGGTATCCCAGGCTTTGAGCTGTGTGTCCACCTGAGGAGAGGACAAACACATGTACACAGAGTAAACACACAGCGGCCGCAGCTGTGTCTGTGCACCCGCGATAGGGCCCTCCATCTCTGTGTGCTACGCTGGCTCCTGTGTAGGCCGACCAGGGTTTCAGAGAATGAATAAGTAAACACCTGTGAAAAAGGTGCATTTCTGTAAACAAACAACGATCCTTGTTGGTATGCTAATCCTGTATACACAACACCACCCCTAGAGACACAAACAGAGAGATGGAATCTGAATGTTGGCGAAAGTGGTCACTGTGCGTGTGTCCGTGTGTGTATGCGTGTGTGTGTGTGTGCGTGTGCGTGTGTGCGTGCGTGCGTGCTCGGGTATGTGCATGTGAAAGCACAACTACACTTTGTTAACAAGCATCCACACTCTAACCCATCTAAAATCTCCATCCACCCAACATGAAATTTTTTTAGACTCACGACTACCTCAACTTCAGTATTATAATTATAAGTATGAGATCTGACATTGGCTGTTTAAGTTGGTTTCCTGGGCTCGGTCATAGTAATTGTCATTGCGGCGGTAAAGTGGCGTTGTCCCTCAGATCTATCGCATAGGAATGGCTCTGGCGGTGACAGACGGGGGGCGGCGGTGCTGGCTCTCGCCTTGACGTCCTTCATCCCCCCCAGGTCTAAACGCAGCCGTCAGGCCCCCTAATCGAGATGGAAGACTGCTCTGGCAGATCGAAGCGCCTGCAGATGACAAGGTGGGAACAGATTGGCTCCTGTGCCCTTGTCCTGCGGCGGAAGTGGGATGGATTTTTCTAACAGAGGGGAAGGCACACAGGGTTACAGTACTTATATACAGTCTAGGACGTAGCTAGGATACTCTACAATTCATGCATTTTACCACACAATGTAATTGAAGACACGTTTCCTTTCTCTAGCTGATTCCATCCTTTTCCATTTTTTAAATGTTAATATGTGACCGCAGCTTGTGAAAGTGGGAACAAGTCGGCAACCAATCAAAATGTTATGACTTTTATTCTGAAAATTGTAAATAAATGTCAACGTTGTTGAAAATCAATGACACACTCTCACTAGTCAAGCCAAAACATTGCAATGCAATGGATTCGGTGAGTAATCCCCACTACTCTACACAGGGCCGCTTGGGAGATATGCGAGGCCCTGTGCGAAGTCAGATTTGCGAGGCCTTTTATAATGATGTAGGCTACTGTTATTAAAAAAAAAAATAAAATAAAAAAAAAATAATACTTACTTATAACCGCGCGACACGCACGCACCGATATATTGCAAGAAATGCGCTCACATGCTGTGCTGATAGACAATAGCATATCTACTTATTTAGATAGTTTACAACCATGTTTGTTTCATTTCAAACCTTTTATACTCGTAAAGGATTAGGATTTAGGATAAAGCAGTCATCATACCCAACATTAAATACGCACAAGCCATTATTGACATGAATAGAGATGTTACTCACCACCATGTAGGCCTATCCTTTATGTTGAAAAGCTTACAGCAAAAGCAAAAAGACATGTCCCGTTTTTGAGAGTACACAAGCCACTTTCTTTCTATTTTTTCCCCATTTGGTAGTTTTCGGAGAAATAAAGTTTCACTAAAGTTCCTGTTCTCATTATTTTTAGGATAACTAAATCCAGGTTTCATCTTTGGGGGACCTCTTCTAATGATCACTTCTGTAACTGTAGAGTCCATATGTACCGGCCAATTTACCAGGATCATCATACATGACATATCTAACACTGTAGGCTCGTCTTGCGTTCCATCACTCTCAGCCCTGCTGCTGCTCTGAGTAGCTCCATCTTCCGCCTCCGTATCCTCTACTTCACCACTCCTGACCATCATCACCTGGGGCTGGGCAGCCCCACTGCTGCCGGTGTAGCAGTTGTCCTCCTCCACCTCAGAGACATCATCTTTGCCTCTCAGGGGGGGCTGTGCCGTGCTACTACTAGCATTGCTAGTGCTAGCAGTAACGTTAGCTTCTTCGGTGCTAACGGGAGCCTCACTTGTTTTTAGAAATGTTTCGAACGAACCTCTAAGCGAGGCCCTGAAGCCTTCCTTTCTTTTATTTGTATTTCTTTTTTCAGCACCCGATTAACATTTTCTTCCTCGGTCTCGTTCCCTCTGCATTTTGTCCTTTGCACTAAGCAGTCACTATGCACAACAAGTGTCAACGCGCGCCCAAAAATTCTTTTCACGTTTCACGTAAGGTGTCATAGGGGGAAATTACTTTTTTCTGTTGCTAAGAATCTCCCTGTCCTACAGGTATGCTAGATTTTAGATGTATGATTGACTGATGATTATCACATGTGTGAACATTTAGAAATGTATTAAAGGCAAAAATAATAATATGGTCCCTTGCCTGGCGCTTTGGAGGGCCTCGCCAGCCAGGGTACCAAAAAAAAAAAAAAAAAAAAAGTTTTTTTTTTTATTTTTTTTTACCCTGCCTCACGCGAGGCCCTCCAAAGCGCGAGGCCCTGTGCCACCGCCCGAGCTAGCCCCCCCTTAAAGCGGCCCTGACTCTACACTCACTAGGTAGTACCAGCTGCTGTCACATTATGTTTGCATTAAATCCAATAGTTGTTGAACTATGTGTGTTTCACCAGCAGATGATGCTCCTGTGTAGGGCTCCTCCCAAGAAGGGTCCTGTCTGGGGGTCTACCAGACATCCTGTCATACTGTACAGCACTGCCTTCTATGGATTTGACATTGCTAATGCCATTAGGATAGTCAGAGGCACTCCTTTCCGTTCTTAGCAACTTCCGACATGTTTGTGATTCTTTTTTTTATGAAACTATAGGCGTCATCCTCTATATTCAGGCTGCGTCTCATGTTATTCTGCTACAACTAAATGCACACAATCTCCAGTGTGTCTCTACCATCACAATCTGAGCATGGGGAATCTCTCCTTTACAGGTCAGTGGGCTTCTATTACTGGTGAAAGCAGCTCTCAACCATTTCTAACAAGCATTGCTTTTCTTGTCGGCTTAAGTGTGAGATAAGTCACTGTAGTAATATGATATTTCCCACAGGAGATACATTTTATTACATTGCACTCCTCTAATAACATCCACTGGTCAGACAGTATATTATAGTCCTATAACAAACTGAATTTGAGAGGAAAGTACATTGTTTGCAAAGACTAAATGTTTTTGACCTCTGATTTTGACCATGTAGAGTTGTAGACTATTTATTAGCATACAGGGTGTGTGTGTGTGTGTGTGTGTGTGTGTGTGTGTCACATCATTCGTGTGGCTAATGGTGGTGTGTATTCCCACAGGTAATAAGAATATACTGTATGCTGATATCCAGGTTAATGTTGCTTCCCCTGAGATTAATCACTGATCACCCGCCAGCATAATCATCTTCCTGAGAAGCTGCTGAACACATACCAGGCAGAGAGGGGTAGGACTGGTGGATGAATGAATGAATGAATGAATGAATGAATGAATGAATGAATGAATGGTCTTTAAAGTCCATCCAAGTCCAAAGTCCATCCAAGTCCATATTGTCATTGATATAGTACAGGTACCAAACAACGACATTTGGGAGGGGTGGCTCCCCTGGTGCTAGGGAAAAAAAACAAAAAAAAAAAACAAGAAGAGAAAGGAGCTGGTTTACATAAATAAAGGCTATGTACACTATCCACTATACTATACTGTACAAATAAAACACTGTGCTGTACTCTATGCTATGCTATACCTATTCTAACCTATTGCTGTTCTCTATGCTATGCTATACCTAATCTAACATTTCCTATTCTCTGCAACCTTATGTACCCTAGGGTTGTCATATTGCACATAGTGTTATTGCACATTCATTTAAAGTGTCGCAGTTTGCAGGCTTGAAATGTACACATTTGTGCCTCAGCACTACACCTGATTTTCAATCCAGCAGCTGCCATCAATCCGTCCAGACTGTCCAGGGCCCAGAACCTAGGTCTTTGTTGTGTTCAGGGTCTGGATGGCCCTGGGGTAGAAGCTGAGCTTCAGTCTGTTTGTCCTTGCGAACATGGTCCTGTACCGCCTGTTCGAGGGCAGCCGAGCAAAGTGTTCGTACCCAGGGTGGGATGGGTCTCTGGAGATCTTGGAGGCCTTCCTGAGGCAGCGTGTGTTGTACAGCTCTTCCAGAGAGGGGAGGGGGGCGCCGGATGGAGAGAGAGAATATTCTACTTTACCACAGCATATATGCATTCTATAGACTCCAACTCTCTCTCTCTCTCTCTCTCTCTCTCTCTCTCTCTCTCTCTCTCTCTCTCTCTCTCTCTCTCTCTCTCTCTCTCTCTCTCCCTCTCCCTTTCTCCATTTGCACTCCTGTGTCTGGCTATCATCCATCACTCAGAGAGGATCACAGCCTCTGCTCAGGAGTGTATGGGGTATCAGAGGCGAAGCGTTATAAAGTGAGGCATCAGCCAGGGATTGAAGCCTTTCCATTTGCTCCTGTTAACTCCGTCTCCCAGTGTCTGTGTGAGAGTTTGTCTTGGATGATGTCCTTCATTTCCCCTCCCAAGGTCTCTCTCACCGCTTCCCTCCTGTAGATCATAAATTGCTGAATATAAAGCCTTGTTTCCAGTCCGTTACACGCGCCAGTCTACGTCGGGCCTTCAGATCGGTTCGCACCTCGGGAGGCACTTAGGTGGAAAAGTGTGTCTCTGTGCGTGGCGGCGCCTCAACACTGTACGCGCATCATTCATGGCTCCACAAGGTCAGGCTGTGGCATTACCATTTAGTGAGAAGGAACGCTTGGCGAGGAAACCACAGATTAATAAATGGCTCCCTCAAAAGACAATATATATCTTTCCTGACAATTTATCCCCTAATGATCCAATGTCCTGGGAGCTCCATCCTCGTTGCACTGTAGAACTGGCGAAAAGGCCTCAAACACTGGTGGTAGTTTTGCTAAAATACCTGTTTGTAGATATATATATATATATATCATATTGTTTATATATATATATATATATATATATATATATATATCATATTGTTTTAATATATTATATTGTTTTAATTTAATGTTTTAATTAACTAGCATGCTACATCATTGCAATAGTTCCTAAATCAACCTTAAAAACTGTAACACTTTACACTATGATCACATTTGTAAAAGGTTTATAAATGGTTTATAATTAGTTAATAAATCACGTAGCGCTTTGAGTTGCATTTCATGTACGAAAGGCGCTATATAAATAAAGCTTTACTTACTTACTTACTTACTTATAGACAGTTTATTATTAAATTATAAACCATTTATAAACAGTTATAAGTCATTAGGTTAGATTGATCGATATTCACTTGGTGCTTGACACATAGGGAGCTTGCAATCAGGAGCTAGTTATTAATGCTTTATACATGTGTAATTACTCTTGATTAATGTACTGATGTACTGTGCAGACCGGTTCTCCAAGCCTCACCGGGTACACTTTTTAAAATAATAATTGAAAACATTTTGAAAATAGGTTAATTAAATAAACTGGTTATATTGATTTATTACGGTAAGTAATTATAAACCATATATAAACCCTTTATAAATGTGACCTTAATGTAAAGTGTTACCGTTAAACCTTTCATAGCCTTTGTAATCCAATTGAATCGCATTTATATGTATTGTATGTATCTCTTAATAGAATATAGACATTGGTGCAGGTGTTATTTACTCCAGTTTGTCATGGGTCACTGACTGAGCAGTGGAGAGACTCCACTGTGACCTCTGCTGCGAGTAAATACACACACACACACACACATGAACACACACACATGAACACACACACACACAAACAGTCTCAGTGTGACCTCAGTGTGTCTGAGTGAGTTGCACTCACTAAAGGTGCATGTTTCAACACGGGCCCTACAGCCCTCTGATGAATAGTTATCGCCTCACTGCGTCCATGTACACAACAAGAGAACACAATTTCCATTTGACTGTGATTGCAAAACAATCTCAATCCAAATAAATTTGCCTCTTGTGTCCTACGACCAAAGACAATTTAGCCGTCCTGCCTTGCGTGTGCAGTCTGTGGTGTATAGTTAACAGTATGCTGGCATTAAGCAGCGAGAGAAACTATGCCATAGAGTTAAGTGGAGCATCTCTCTTCAGTAAAGACACAGCGCTATCTCTGCCATGCAAAGCCAAAGCCTGATTGGACCACTCTGTCCCACTCCATACCACTTATCTAAGCAAGACCAGCAGAGGGGAAGAGATGAACCTGCTAGATCAAAATACAGATTGAGTCTGCTATGTATGGGCCTCTGTGTGTGTGTGTGTGTGTGTGTGTGTGTGTGTGTGTGTGTGTGTGTGTGTGTGTGTGTGTGTCTCCTTCTCCTCTTTTATTTACTCAGTCTGACAAATGGTTCTAGGGATGAGTGACTCTCTTTCTCTTTCTTTCTCTCTCTCTCTCTCTCTCTCTCTCTCTCTCTCTCTCTCTCTCTCTCTCTCTCTCTCTCTCTCTCTCTCTTTCTCTTTGTCTTTCTTGGCAGTAGTCTTACTAGCTACTGTAGGTTTATACAGTATGAGCCATTCAGAGACATCTTTGATCTGCCGGACACCCCTGCTGACTCTGCACGCACGCACGCACGCACGCACGCACGCACGCACGCACACACAGTCTACCCTGTCCTTCCTGTCCTCCTAGACTTTGCTGGTGGCGCTGACTCTTAATCTTCTTCTAACAACAAATGTATTGAACAGGTGGAGATGCACACATAATAGAAAAACAATACATGCCACTCAAGCATGTCTTATTTAGTCCAATTTCTCTGCAGGCATCTGTCTTGATATCTCTAAAGGGCCTCAACAGTCAGATGCAACTGTAATCCTTTGTTGTTTATAAAACACAAACCAGGTTGTGTTTATGATAACCCACGTAACACAGCAATCATCTGATGCCTCTGGCCTCTATGTCCTTATACTATATATAACAAATAAAAATACAGTAACTCCACCCTCTTTTTTTTCTTCCATGAGAAACTTGTACATGCTTTCTTGTGATCACCGAGAACAAGCGAGCGTATTAGTGTTAATTAGTTCTTGGTATGGTATGAATTAGGGTATGGCCTTGAAAAGCATACAAACGTTATCCATCCACGTATGTGACTAAAAGGTGTAGCATTATCTTAATATAAGCACTTGTTCATCACTCATACCCCCAAGAGAATTAGCGATTAGCCATTATTCATTACTTGAACCTACTACCAGTATGAGCATAATACCCTGTCCAGAGTCTATTACAGCCATGTAGGACACAGGTAATTGAATTCATAAACGCAGATGATATGGGAACAGAGGCCTGTAATGATGAAATGAAATTTAAAAAAAAGAAACATTAAGTTTCAGTTCATTGGATATCATATATTACAGATACGGTTGTATCACTTGTAGACTTCCTAATGAAGGCCATGGCGAGTTGGTACAATGTTTGTCCCATTGAATATGCCATAATAATAAGGGTGTTTTAACTTTATGGAGCGTGCCTTGGTCTTCCTCCTAGTTTTTTTGATGACCAGTTAACCCCATTACAAACATATCTGACATCAACATCAGCATTTTCTCCACAGAATGTTGGACCACAGACTTCCATGTTTCAGCACATCGTTAAACCAACTGCCATCCAACTGACCATTAAAGGTTAGCCTGTTTTTTTTACCACTTGTTTTCTTATTGACCGCTGTCTCTGTTTTAAGAGCCATTGTGTAATATACAGTCTTTCCTTTCCTCTATTTATCCCTGGCTGTTAGTTTTATTTTTTGTCATCTCTCTGTGTAGAGGTGTGCTTTTAAATCTGGGGAAACTGGCTTTGATAACCCTGATTTCTGCCCGAGAGGAGTGTGGGTTGAGGTGCTGACACTCAGATTAATAACACTCTCGAGTCGGTCTCTCACCACTCTCTCCTTCCTCCATTCTCTCTCTTTCTCGTTCTTCTCTCTCTCTTTGTCTCTCTCTCCCTCTGTCTCTCTCTCCCTCAATTTCTCTCTTGCCTTTTCTTCCTCCCCTTCTCTCGCTCCCTTTGTCTATCCTCATTTCTGTCATGTCTCCTTCTATCTCCTTACCCTCCCTCCTTACCCTCCCAAGCAGATTGTTCATTGTATCCCATTTTTAAGCGGTGCAACCACTTCTATAAGTGACGTGTGTATGTGTGCGTGTGTGTGTGTGTGTGTGTGTGTGTGTGTGTGTGTCAATGTGTGTGTATCCGTAGCATGAGATTTAAACCAATCAGGAGTCGCCTATGCATCACATGCCCGGCAATACAATAGTAGCTTGAGAAAAGCATGCCTAGCTTCAGACAGCTCTGTCTCAAAAAGTATAAATGTCACAGCTTAGATATTCACACTGTAGGAATCCTGGGAACCAGATGCACATGTGTCCATATGTTTTGTGTACCGTAAAAACTGTTGTCCCAGTCACACGTTTGAAATAAATGGGTTTGAAATAGAAATCCAGCTGTCGCTAGAGTGGAGTTTTGAATATTCCACCATTTGTGTGAATGGGGAGCATTGTTTTCAAACAGCGCTGAATATTGGGACACAGGTGAACATTTTGATACATATTATGTTAAAATCAGTAGTTTAGTAGTCATCGTCACAAGTTAAACATGATACTGGCAATCTAGGACTGCTACATAATAATAATAATAATAATAATTATTAAAAATATACTGTACTTAATTACTAACTAACGTATACACTTTTTTGTAAACAACGTAATTGTAAACAAACACTGTATAGCTTCAAAACTATCATTTTGATCTTATGGATGGTCATCCTTGCATCCACAGCTCTGTCTATGACTTTGAGAGTGGTTACATTTCTCCCCCCCATCCCTTACCAAATTGATGAAAGGTTATTTCACTAAATGACATTTAGTAATTGTATGTTGTATTATCAATGGTTGCATAGTTGTAAGTGTACTGTTTACATCAATATATGCAATTATTTGGCTGACGACATGGGGTGTGTAAAGCTGTCTACAATATAGCATTGCCGCATACTGTATATATAAGATTATTATTATTATTATTGTTTTGTGTTGTCTCTCCTGTAAAATGTCACCAAGCCTGCGATATATGCTTATGTATGTATGCTGCATACACTGGTGTGACCAGTGATGGTAAGTTTACTGTATGTACACATACAGCACTATTCTGTCCCTTGCCCTCCCTCAACTCCTTGCATGACACCAGGGCTCTGAGGAGGGCAAGAAAGATCATGGCCGACCCCTTCCACCCCGGCCACGGCCTCCTCACCCTGCTTCCCTCTGGAAGAAGGCTGCGGCTGCCTAAGGCATTGAAGGTCCGCCTCAGGCTCAGTTTCTTCCCCTCAGGCGCCAGGCTGCTAAATGACTCTGGCTTCCCCCTCCCCCCCGCCTCCAAGTCTGCCCAGGACTGAACATGCACTAGACCTTGAATAACTCTGCACTGCACTTTATATACAGCACTATCCATGCACTGTCTGTCCTGTGTTGTCCTGTTTTTGCATTTGTATTGTACTTGTTTTGTTCATATATATGTGAAAAAAGCATAAATGCACCTTCTGTAATGCCAAAGCAAATTCCTATATGTGTCAAGCATAATGGCAATAAACGTTATCTGAATCTGAATCTGAATTCTGTTGCAATATTATAGAATTTAAATAGGCCAAATGGCCTACTGTGAAGTGGCTAATCCCCGTCTCATACATCCATTTAGTCACTGAGGTTATGGTAGATGTTTCCCGATTTCACACTCCATGAAAGCACTCTTAGTCGGAATTATAAAATAAAACAATTTATTAAACTGAACCAAACTAAGGTTGACTTTCTTAAAGCAGTACGTTATATGGATCGTTATCATACTTTATATCTCTTGAGCTCTGTACGATACACTGCCACCCGCTGTGCGATTCAAAACTTAATCAGATCCACCATTCCCTGGTGAACACACATAATGATCTCCTATATAAAGCCATCTACCAGGTGCCACCTCACAGTAATTAGCTCAATATCAGGTAGGTGATCAATCCTTAAAGGTACATACATCCAACGTCAAAAAGGTAAACAAAACATTTCATAAAGATATTTCATAATTTTCAACACACAATAAACACAAAATATCTTATTAGTAGATGTTCTTAACTGAACTCAAAAGGCCCTAATATGGCTCCAACATACCGGCCCCTAATTGTTGACGCCATAGCAAAAACAATTACAACTACATATTAAATGGAGCCAGAATAACTAATGTGAAACAAATCTATGAGATATACCAAATACGCTAAATCACATGTCATTGCATTACATCACATCATATTCATCAATATTTCAATATACATTTATCATCTCATATCAATATCATGAGTCCACATAAATCATAATAAGTCCATGCTGTAGTGTCCATGGTGGCATAACCATAATATACAGTCTCCAGGGATATTCCAAAGAGTAGATGAGGTGAGATGCTGCAAAGTCCATGTGTATGAACATGTGTGAAAGGGTTGGTGTGTGCAGGGGCATGAGTCTCAGGGGAATGTGTGTTTGAATGTGTGCATAGGGGGTCAGGGGGTTGGGAATCGGACATCATCAAACTGTTTTAAGCTCAATTCTCGGCTTCTAGTAGTAAACAGAGCTTATCAATGGGTCTTTGTAGAATGTTAGTCTTTGTCTGAACTAAAACACTCCGAACAAGACCCTTGGGCCCCGGCAGTGGTATGAGTGAAAGATATTCCTTAGTCCACCTCCGCCAACAGGTCCGCAAGGTATTGCACATGTTTCCCTTGTAACTCTTCCCACACTGGGAGCAGTGATATGGCTTCTCACCTGTGTGTATCATCTGATGGTTCTTTAGGTCTCCTGCCTGGGTGAAATTCTTCCCACACTGGGAGCAGTGATATGGCCTCTCTCCTCTGGCCCCTTCTTTCACAATTTTCTCCACAACTTCATATTCTCTTCCCTCTTCTTTCACCATCACATCTTTCTTCTCTTCGTATTCCTTTTCAGGGAAGTCTTGGTTGTATTGCCCAATTAGCAGATCCCTCAGATTATCCATGGAAATGCGATTAACTGTCACTGATATTGTTCCAGCATCCTCAGCAGCAGAGCAAGAGTTGAGTGGGCC
This sequence comes from Nansenia antarctica, assembly GCF_963989245.1. NCBI lineage: Eukaryota > Metazoa > Chordata > Actinopteri > Argentiniformes > Microstomatidae > Nansenia > Nansenia antarctica. The sequence goes on from NC_137677.1 coordinate 47,075,101, forward strand.
GTTGACCACCCATCCTAACGCTGTCTTGACTGCGTATGGTCCATTCCCTTGACTGTTAATTATGTGCCTGGGTTCTATTGCCTTAGGAACATTCATTCCTATTAGAATTTCAATATCTGCGTCGATCCTTTGCAATTCGATTCCACTGAGATGAGGCCATCTTTTCAGGTCTGATTGGGTAAGTAGGTTTTCCTTTGAAACAGGAATCTTGATTTGGGTGTACACTTCAGGCAATTCAATATATCCACTGCCATCTAAATTGCCCACTTCTAGTCCTTTAAGCTCATAGCTCTTGACAGGTCTTTCTTGTCCCATAGTTCTCAGCATGAGTTCTGTCTTGCGTCCTTTGGCATTCAGTTGGTTCATGAGGTTCTCAGTGCAGAATGTGGCCGAGCTGCCTGGATCAAGAAAGGCGTAGGTTAAGACAGACTTGCTACCTTGAGCGGCTTTAACCTGAACCGGAACAATGACTAAGGCACATTTCTTACCGGCCCCTGTAACTTGATTTGCTGAAACCAGTGCACTGTTGACAGATGATTCCTTAGGTTCTGAGGGAATCAGGTGTTCTTGAGTAACCTCTTTAGAATTTCTGTCATCAATGTGTAGCAGTGTGGGATGCTTGCGTTTACATATTTGGCAGTCCAGTTTATTAGTGCAGTCTCTGTTCATGTGAGCCTTCTTTAGGCATCCAAAGCAGTAACCATTCCTTTTTAAACATTCAAACCTTTTATCATGTGGCTCCTTCTTGAATTGCAAGCACTCTGATATAACATGCTTGCCTTGACAGAAGCTACATGAGGGAGAAACGGCAACATGGATATTAGTGAATTGATGCCTTTCAAATGTTTGTTGTTTGGCATTACGTTCTTCTGCTGTTATCACACTTGTAACAAAGCTACTGCCGCTTTTTGGTGTTCTCTGGTCTGTGGTTCTTTTCTCAGATGTTAACCTGTGCATAGGAGCTGAGTCTGCAATGTCTCCTAACACTGGGTGCAATAACATGTCAGCCTGTGTTTCAATGAATTCTACCAAATGTCTGAATCTAGCCCGTGTGTTGGTTCTCTGAAGGGCCTCATAGGCTTTAATCCACCATCTTTCATCGAGCTTGTATGGGAGTTTAGATACAATCAGCCTTAAGGTAGATGTTATATCCAGTTCGTCCATATACTCCAAGTCTTCCATGGCATTGCAACATTGCCTGAGGTATAAAGCATAAGCATGCAGTGATTTACCATCATCTGATTTAATAGTTGTCCAGTTCAGTCAGTGCCTTATCCAGGTAAGCATTTGAGATTTTCACCTCGTCTCCGAAATGTCTTTTGAGCAGTCGTCTGGCCTCTGAATATCCTCTACTTGCGTCCATGTGAAGACAACTACGGACTAGGTCTCTGGCCTAACCTGAGGTGAATTGCTCCAGGAAGTAGAGCCTATCCTGGCAGCTACTAGTTTTATCCTCAATTAGATGTTTAAATGCATGGATGAAAGATTGATAGAATAGAGGATCCCCATCAAACACTGGCACCTCTCTCTTGGGTAGTAGGGAGAAGCTGCTGCATGATGATGAGATCGGCAATTTGACTTTGTACCATATTACTGGGGTTTTCATGAGACAGAGACGCATGTCTGTTTCTTGAGGGATGTTGCTGTGGTGGACTAGATGCACCTGCCTCATCCTGAGGGCTACTCTGGAAGTGCCTCTGGAGTGGGGTCTTAGAATTCATGCAGATGGCTGCTGTACCTATGGGAGAGTCAACAGTAGGTTCCAGGTTTTGTAGGCTTACTGGCCTACAGGCTTCCTCATAGTAGGTGTTCATAGCATCCCCTGGTGGCTGCTTAGCCTCATCACTGCTTAGGAGGACCTTAATTTTAGCATCCGCTGCGGCTATTTCTGCCTCCATTTCCAATTTCTCCATTTTAGATTTGATAATGGTCTCCTCCAGCAGTAAGGCATGCTTGTCCTTTAAAGCAGCACGTCGAGCCTCCAGAGCTGCCTTTTCAGCAGATGCTATTTTTGCTGCATAAGATGATCTAGATGCGGTAGAAGAGGTTCTAGATCCTTTTGACACATTGGAGATGCTGTCCTGTGGTGTCACTCCTGATTGTGTCATTTCCTTTTGCCATGCATCAACCTCCTTGATGAAGTAGCTAAAATTCATCATCCTGGGCTGATACCACTCCACATGGTCATACTCTTTCTCTCCCTCTGAGAGGAGTTCTTGCACAGAATGATGTACCTGGTTGAATTCACCAAGAGCTTGATTGAACATGTCCATACAATTATTTTATATCAGAAATATTTCCACCTTCCACCAGCAAAACTTTAGTCTCATTGAGCTTCCTTGTACATACTCCCAGTTTACCTTTGCGAGTTGCAATACGTTTTTTTATAAAGCTCTTCAGCTTCAGCGGCTGTCCCAGGTTGATTGGACATGTTGAATTATGTACAAGTGGTATTTAACTGGTTAATTTCCTTTAGAATAGGTAAGAAGCTCCACTATATTGCGTTGCATTTATGTACACACACAAAGACGGTAGATGCGCATGGCAGCGCTTCTGTTAATAAACACACATCAAAGACTTTGCATAATTCCATTTAGGTGGTGGGCCGAATGCGTTTATCGCGAAGTTTATCTTTTTCCATCTACAGAGTAAACGATCTCTTACATACGCTATTAAGTAATTATCTTAAGTCTATAACAATTTTGTTTGCAGCTGTATTATGTCGGAGATGTTCACAAACTTATTTTTTAATAGTCTGTCTGCTCAGGCACATCGCTGGTCGCTCTAGTTGATAAACCAATCAGAATTCGAGTACGGCTTCATTAGGACCCCGAAATGTAAACAATGGCTGTTAACCCTAGCAACTGACTGGATGTTAACCCTAGCAACCGCGGGGAAATAACGAGATGTGATGAATTATGGAGTGTTGTAATTCGTAATTGGTAATTCGTAATTCGTAATTCGTGTTGTAATTCGGCAACATTGTGAACACGTAGCGCATAGCAACGCTTCCTGGTAGGCATTTTTTGAACTTTGCATATCACAGTCTGACACGATTGCTTAATAAGACACCATCCTTTAGTTACTCACGAGTCACGACACATCCCTTCATTGGGTTCGTAGCCGCGTCCTTTGGCTCAAGCAGCAACGTGCCTCCATGTTAGTCCATATCTAACAGGTTAGTCCATATCGGTCCGGTTTACGTTTCCAAAGTTGAAGCCGGTCCTGAAAGTTTTGAATGATGAAGTGGCTAATCCCCGTCTCATACATCCATTTAGTCACTGAGGTTATGGTAGATGTTTCCCGAATTCACACTCCATGAAAGCACTCGTAGTCGGAATTATAAAAGAAAACAATTTATTAAACTGAACCAAACTAAGGTTGACGTTCTTAAAGCAGTACGTTATATGGATCGTTATCATACTTTATATCTCTTGAGCTCTGTACGATAGACTGCCACCCGCTGTGCGATTCAAAACTTAATCAGTGCGATGATGTTGGTGAAAACCCCGGAGGCCCAAGAAGAGGGGGAAGGAGCGGAAGCATTGGAGGAGGTGGAAGAAGAGGACGAGCCAAAATATGGCCGGGCTTATCTCCCGGACTTCTGTCTTCGCCAGGTGTTCAGGTGTCTGAGGGACAAGGACCGGGCACGGGCCACCTTGGTCTGCCGCCACTGGCACCACGTCATGCGTTCCCCGTCCCTCTGGAGGGCCCGGACCTTCAGTTTCTCCGGCCGCATCTCCACTAGGGGCCGCTCCGAGCTGGATTCGGCCGTCTGCTACGCCAGAGTTTACGGCCGCTATCTGAAACACCTGGAGGTCCGTTTCTCCCACTCATTCAACTCCCTTATGTCACGACGCCTCCAGCAGACCATGCGGACGTTCCTGGCTGCTCTCCGCAAGACGGGCGGACGCCTGCGCTCGCTCACCATCCCCCACATGGAGCTGGACCGTTCGGCCTGGTGCTGGAGCGTCCGGACCGACATGGTCCGGAGCCTGACCCTCTACCTGCGGACCCAGGGCTCTCACCTGGGGCACCTGAGCCTGCGAGGGGCATGTCTCAACCTGCCCCAGGGCCTGGAGGTTCTGGAGGCGGTGGCGGCTGCCCAGCAGCATGTCCATCTGGGTCGGAGGCCCGGGATCGCCACCCTCAACCTGGAGGACTTCTTCTCACAGCCGCTGGCGGTGTACATTAGTCCGGGCTTCACACAGGTCATCAACAAGTAGGTGTGGGTGTGTGTGTGTGTGTGTGTGTGTGTGTGTGTGTTTGTTTGAGTGGCTCCTACATACTCTTGTTTATTAGCTACTCTTTTTTGACTTGTGTGTGTGCAACTGTGCATATGTGCCTGCAAACACACACATACTTTAAAACGCACCTTGATTTGATTTTGACCAGGTTCCGGGGCCTCTCCACCCTCACCCTCAGCTACACCTGTCTGTCCAACGAGCTCCTCGCCGGCCTGGCCGTGTCGTGCCGTAGCCTCTGCGGCGGCGGCTCCCTCCGCTCCTTCACCTTGCGCTGCCACATCCACGAGCCGCACGTCCAGGTGATCTGGGGCGACTCCTGGTCTCACCTGGCCCGGCGCTGCCCAGACATGCAGGTCCAGATCTCTGTGGAACGGATCCTGAACCTGGACCCTCTGGGTGGGATCCTGCTCAGAGAGATCCCTCTGAGGTCACTCAGTCTCACCAGCTGCTACTCCAGTGAACAGAACTGGAGCGCTAAGCTAGCTCTGAGCAGCTTGGTGCCCTGGTACAGCAACTGTCTACAGGTAAGGGGATTGGGAAGGGCTCCATAGAAATAGAATGAGTAGAATACTCATAATGATAATACTGCTAGACTTTGTTAGACTTTGATTGCTGCTTTTATGACATGGTTTTATGTATTTGTTTTGCTTTTGTTGTTGTTGTTTATTTTTATTTTTAAAAAGCGCTTTATAAATGTTATCAATTATAAGCATTATTATTCTTCTTAGAATGGACATGGTCCCTCAAACCGACAAGGCATTGTTATATATAGTTGCTAGGGTAACCATTATTGCTGCAGGTGTAGAGAGAAGTTAATTCAGAGGCGGGACTAATAGCAAGCGTCATTAATTCAGAGGCGGGACTAATAGCAAGCGTCATTTTACTGAACATTCCGATGTCAGTTGAGTTTAGTTGGTTGTTAATAAGGCTGTGAGATAAAACTTCCAAATGATGACCACAAGATGGCCGCCACTACACCCACCATGGAATGTTGATTTGAATGAGGATGTTTCTTGTACTATATGGTATGCTCTGCTCTGTCAATACACAGTAGCAGTCAGCAGTGGAGTGTTGATAATGCTATAGGGGTGAATATGTGAGCTCATTGTAATGAGGAACATGGGTTGTATACCATTCATTGTAATTCATGGAATGGAATGAGGACTGGTGTTTGATACCATTCCTCATTTTGTTCCATGCATTACAATGAGCCCGATTTCTACCTCCACTAGCCTCCCCTGATGTCCCTTTCCTGTTCAGGCTCCTAGGGGTCCTAGAAATCTATTTAATGTAGTGGTGTCCTTGATGTGGTTGTTTTCCCTCCCTTCAGAAGCTGACCCTGGAACTGAACAACAGCCATGAGTCGGTGGACGAGGAGCTGCTGGCGCTGGTTCTGATGTGCTCCAAGCTCACCTACCTCAAGGTCTGGGCTTTCCTAGACATCAGCTTCCTGGACCAGCTGCTGCAGAAACGCCTGGACAAGAAGACCATACTCAGAACCATCAAGGTGGGTCAGACCGCAGCTTGACCTGGGGGGTATTCCACCAACGTCGCTAAAGGAAAATCCAGGCTTATTTTTGATGAGTCTGGCGAGACCAGGGTCAGTGGTCTAGCGCCCGCCCTGAACACCCAGCCAGGAATGCCATCATAAGCTGTTATAAGTTATATTCTTAATCAATAGCTATATATAATTAATCTAAAAGTCTAACATTTGTTGTACCAATCCCTGATTGCCCCTTTAATGTAAAAACAGGCAAACTCAAACGTGATCTGAATCATTGCAGAATGTCACTGTGGGTTAAAACAACTGAGGACATTTGATGTGTTTGGAATATGTTTTATTGAGCAACGTCTGCCATGGTTTATACACTGCATGTGTATTAATGTAACCAGCCCAGGAGTCAGCTTCCTAAAGTAGTACTTTATCTCTTTTGACAATCCAGAGCCACTTCTCTCCTAGACCAGAGTTGTTAATTTAACCCATTTCGTTGGTTTACGCACAGAAGATTGACCTGCAATTGTTACTCTCTTATTATGGTTTTGTACTACTTGTGAAACTGACCTCAGTGTGGTTTATAAAACGCATGTGTAACAATGTGAAGTTGTGAACAGTCCAGTGTGGTTCATAAAATGCATACGTGCAATAATGTGACCAGTTCAGGGTGGTTTATAAACTGTGTACGTGTGTTCCAGGTGACGATCTACAACAACAACTACGACACACAGCATGAGGACCAAAAGCTGGAGGACATCTATTCTCGTTACAGACAGCTCATCACCTCGGAGCTCAACTACTCTGCCATAATTATCTGAGGGGCTAGTGGTGGTCTAGTGGATAGTGATTTTTTTCTCTTTCTTTCTCTGTCCCCTCTCTCTCTTGGCTGAGTGCAGTTCAACTGCTAACTCCTCTCCTATTTGTCAAACATATGAATAATAATTACACGCTGTGCTAATTCATTGTTTTTCTCTCCTAGTATTTTCTTGAATTGATGCATAGTTAAACTGCTATTATTCTGGTATGGGTCATTTCATGCCAATAGTGTAGTGTACAAAGTCTGCAGTTCCCCCTTCATCTCTCCTAGCCTTCTTGCTCCCTGCAGTGGTCTCTAGAATTATCTCACTATAGGTAGACAATACATATAATGACTATAGTAAACATGTACTTCAGATTAATTTCAGTACATATGATGGATGTTAAGAGTTGTGAGAGTTTAATGTAGAGTATGAATTGTTTACAGATTTTCCTTCACAGCTCTGCGAGCAGTAGATTTTATATTGATTCGAAAGTGCAGATCATTTAGGGCATGACAAACAGCAATCAGGACAGTTTCTCAGAAGTAGCAATATTGTTTGTGCATTTGAAATATCCCATCAAAACACATTATGACATGATTGTTTTGTATGTATAGTAAGCTAAGTGAAAGTGCTAAGTGCATGCAACAGATCAGCATCCATCGCAAGTGCTCCACTGTGTGAGTGCCTGACACCACTAACAATCCACTGATGAGAATGGAGCATTTTCAGTACAGAAATTGCTACTGGTAATTTAAGCATGTGTTTTAACTGCTGCAATTTGCCAACCGTTAGATAATTGCACCCAGTTTTAAGACTGGACCCCACATTATCATCAGCACTTCAACAACATTTAACACTGGTTTCAGGGAGAAGTTGTGTGTACACTTGGAGGGGATTTCATTTAACAGTCCCTACACATAGAGGGGTAATGAGGGAGAGAAAAAGGGGAGATGGAGAGAACAGAGAGGGAACACATTGAAGCTGTTAGATATACTGTAAACACTAATAGGTGTGTGTGGGACCTAACACAAGGAGGCAGAGATAATGAAAACAGAGTCAGCGGGAGATGTTCTGAGTCAAATCATGAGCAATTCACTATGCTGTGATTGAACCCACAACAGACACACAAATAAACTCTCGCTACTCACATAGCAGGCTGTATGTATGTGAGTAAAATACCCTCACCCACACCATCAAACTGTTGTCTTTTCTGTGGCTTATCTGGTGAACCTCACGTGTTTCAGAGGGCAGTTACGTATGTGTGTTGGCAATCCAGATGACACAAGATCGAAACTCGTGTGAGCTCCTAAGCGAGAACACCATGCTGTTTTATGGCAGCACGACACCTGGTGCCGTGAACCGGATCTGCAGTTGTGCTCAGCTCAGCAGCTGGGGTCGCTGTGGAGTGAGTTTAGAGGGGTGAGTGTAACTGGAGTTGAAGGAGTAAACTTACTCTTTAAGTTCAAATGTCCCCCTACCCGCAGCATCAAATTGCAAGTTTTTAGATGGCGCGTAGCTGGTTAACATCCAGTGTTTCAGCGGGCAACCACGTGTGTTCGTGGCAATTCAGAGGAAGCAAGTTCCAGACTCATGCGAGCTGGTGAACAAGGAAGCAATACTGGTTCATGGCAGCATGATGTCTGTTATATATAGGTCCCCTTTGTTGGGTATACAACTATGTCGTATACATGTGACTATGTGAGCATCCTAGAAAAGTTCAGCACTGCACAACGGTGTCAATGCAACTATACTTCGAGATGTTGATTTGCAACACTGAACTTCTCAATTAGGACACCATTCTAATGATTCTAGTTATTAGTTCAGTGCATTGACGTCAACTCAGTTCGCGGGGTTTCTGTCCTCCATTTGAACTCTCTGTTTATCTCTGCAGCAACCCTCCCTGGGCTGCCAAACTCTCTCATTCTGCGCATTTTCAAAGGAAGCATGAGGAAATGATTTGCATAATCTGGAGTGTGGGGTGCTCTTTTTAGGGAGAGCAGGGATTTATTCTCTACTTTCCCAAATCTAATTATCCGACTGGCCTGGGGACAGGGCCCACTCAATGAGTGGGAGAATGGAGACGGTCACAGATGAAAATAAAACACAAAAGCCAGTGGATCCCCAGAGAGAGAGAGATAGAACGAGAAAATAAGAAGAGAGCCGCTGAGTTTTGGAACTGGGTCACACTTTCTATAGTTTCCAGTATGAAGTGAAACATTATTTCCAAATAAACTGGCCCACCCTTTTACTGCTATACTTAGTTTAATGGACAGGATTCTGTCTGAAGTGGTTCTGCAAAAAAAACGACACATTGTTGACTTGCCAAACATAACAAAAACAAGTTGCCTGAAACAGAAACAGACCGGCAACCAGGTTGCAACAGAGCAACCGGTATTGGCTTGTACTGGCTCCACACACGAAGCACCTTGAATCAGTATCCTTCATCTCAGGTATGCAGCTCCAGTCTCCCCTCTCTTCTCTCCATCCTCACCTCCATCTCATTAAAACTCTTAATTGTCTCGTTCACACCTGCTCGTGCGCTGGCTCATTTGGGACAGCTTCCTCACCAGAGCAGATTTTCTCATCAACGCCAGGTTCAGATCACGGCACACTGTCCTTCACTCACCTACAGGGGAACCACAAACAGTGTGTGTGTGTATCTGTGTGCATGTGTGCGTGTGAGTTTGTGTATGTGTATGTCTGTGTGCATGTGTGTGTGTGTGTGTGTGTGTGTGTGTGTGTGCATGTGTGTGTATGTGTGACTGAATCTGTCAGTGGGATTGATAAATGCCCCCATCAAAATCACATCTCCAAATGTACATCATAACCTTTTGTTGAGCAGGAAATTAGTTTCTTAAAATACACTGAAGCAGCAGGTCAGTGGAGCAGCGGAGTGCTCGGCCATTATGTGCCAGCCCCGTCACATGACTCACCTGGTGCACTGAGAGTGGTCGACGACGACGAGTGGTCGGCACCCTCTGAAAATGTGCCCTTCCTCATCCCTCTCTCATCATCTCACCGCTCTCAAATCCCTCTTACCTCCTTTCTGTCTGCCCCCTCTCTCACTCCTCTCCTCTCTATCCCTCTCCGGGGTACTGTGTGTAGATTACCTATAGGAGGGCATCTCACCCTTCTCTCTCCTCTGTCTCTCCTCTCCCCTCTTCTCCTGGGTACTGTGTCTAGATTACCTGTGGCAGTGTATTTCCTGTCTGTAATGAGAGCTGTGCCCTCTGAAGGTGAGTGCCTGTGATGCTAATGTGATCAGAGGGGTCATGGCCAGTGTCTGAGTGTGTGTGTGTGTGTGTGTGTGTGTGTGTGTGTGTGTGTGTGTTTGTGTGTGTGCGTGTGTCTGTGAGCGTCTGTATACGTGTGTGTGTGTGTGTGTGTGTCTGTATACGTGTGTGTGTGTGTGTGTGTGTGTCAGCAGCTGTTCTGTGGTGGCTGAGGGCACCTGTGAGAAAAATAGGGAGAGAAAAGGGGTGCAGCCTTGAAGTTAGAATCTATCATCATGGCGTAACATTTAGTTAAATTAGTTAATCGCAGCTTCTTTGACCAACATTTTTACCAAAAATCAATCCACCTAAATGGATACATTAAGTCTGTGTTCACTCAGACTTCCGGTTGAACGATGTAGTGGATGGACGCATGGTGTTTGCCTCCCGCACATTTTCGAAATATTTTGTTTATTACGCCTATCCCCTAAGTCTATATTTAGTGTAAGCCTGTCTTAACTAAGTCAGCATTGAACCTGCATGGGAATGAGCAAAAAAGTAATTAAAAAACCGGTGCAGAAGACACTTTTCTCCGGCGAAGGCATAGCTAACGCTAACAATATGGCGTCCGAGCCCTCTCCTCTTACACTGGAGTTGCTGGTAATCGAACTGGAAAAATCCAGGAAAAGCATGACAGCTGAACTCACCGCCACTTTGAACGCAGCCCCTCGCCCCAATTCAGTCTTCCCTGGACTCCGTGGTCTCCACCGTGGCTGTACACTCCTCCACAATATCGGAGATGGAAACGGCCCTGTCTTCCCACTCGGACGCCATCACAGGCCTGGAACAAGAAGTGGTGGAGCTGCGGTCCAAGATGGCATCGATGGCGGAGGAGCGCACCACACTCCGAGGTGCAGTGGAGGACCTGGTCTCTCGCTCAAAGCGCCAGAACCTGAGAATAGTTGTTCTCCCCGAGGGGCTTGAAGGCAAGGACCCGCGACTATTCACAGTCAGGGTTATTCAGGGAGGTGGTCGGGGATACGCTACCGGAGGATGGCCCTGAACTCGACCGCGCTCATCGCAGCCTCTGACCCAAACCCCGACAGGGATCTCGTCCTGTGATTGTGCGTTTTCATCGCTACATTGAGAAGGAGAGGGTGCTGCACTGGGCAAAAGAACACTGCGACATGGACTACCAGGGTCACAGCATTAAGTTTTACGAGGACTTTAGCGCGTCTGTGGCCAAGAGGAGAGCCGCCTTCGGTTGTTAAGTCGTGACGTGTTTCCGGGTCCAAAGTTGGCTGAGGCGCTGTCTTTGAAATGCCGAAATAATAATAATAATAAATTATATTTATATAGCGCTTTTCCGAGGCTCAAATACCCTGACAATGGAGAAAACGGGAAAGTGCTGTGTCCCTTGTTGTATGAATAGATCAGAGTCTAAAAAACGATTAAACTGTCATTCTACCGCTGTAGTTCACTGTAGCTTTTTTTTGCTAACGTTATTGTATTCCGTGTCAGAGCAGCTTCATTTAGCTACACCGAGTCTATATTAACGTAAGCTATTAGGCTTAACTGGACCTCAAGGTCCTTTTGGCTAAGATAGATGCCACAGTTCAGGTTAAGTCAGTAACTGTGGATTGTTGTCGGCACTCTGAATTCTTCAGCGATTGTAGTGTGTGTCAGTTGCGTGTGTTATGTGTTCCAAATGTCTACATTGGATTCTAGTCAGTCTGGTTATCTCAAGCTTTATATGTTAACAATCCGTGTTGCGTGTTGGGTTTGGAAATAGGGCTGCTGTGTCGCAAATGCCAGGGCTGTTTTTTGATCCCAGTCCGCCCCTGGTCTGATCTGTAAAAACTTAAATGAAAGGACATCGCCATTGAACATGTTAAGGTGTGAGCTCTCTCTCTATCACACACACACACACACTAATTAACAGTTTGACAGTTTTCAATTAATTGGTCTTTCATACAGTATTCAGACATTTATGTGGTGTTATGCATTGCGGTCAATAGATTATTTGACAAACCCACGCTTGGCTTTGCCTGCTCAAGACGAATGTGGGCTGAATTTAATAAAGGGAATATAGATTCTTGAAAGGTCCTATTAATCATGACCAGCCAAGATAATTATTGCTTAGCATTAGCAAATCCAATAAATTAGAGTAATTTGCCAATATGTCTATTGATGGAGAGCAGGGTGAAAATAAGCTTTTAATATATTGCATTATTTAGTGAATAGTGCTCTCCAATGTGTTTTTCCTTGCCTAATGACTTGTGTGTGTGTGTGTGTGTGTGTGTGTGTGTGTGTGTGTGTGTGTGTGTGTGTGTGTGTGTGTGTGTGTGTGTGTGTGGGTGTGGGGCGGGGGATGGGGCAGGGGGATGGTTTGACATGCAATAGTAGGCTATATTGTTTATAATGACATTCAAACGCCTTAACATTTTGTAAATATTTCGACTTAGTACCCTTAACTTGCCCTTGAGAATACAGTTGCAGTCTGTCAGACGTCTACCTAATGTCAATTACTGCAGAGCAGTGGTTAATGCTCAGTCCAACAGCTTTCTTCACTTCACATACTGTGATATCCATGGTGTCGCAGGTCCTCCTCACATCCTTAAAGGCACCAAGTAGCTGACATTTCCCTGCGCAACGTCTCTCTATGGCCCCCCTGCTTCCTGCACTTCACACCACTCAGAGATTAGTTCCCCCTGAGTGGCGCTCGCTCCAGGAAGATGGGCTCATTAACAGCGAGCGGTGCAGCAGAGAGGGCAATCTGACTCTGTCTGCGATTAGGCTGCACAAGGCCCCTAATCTGCCCACCACATGATGGACACTGGCAGGGAAATTGAAACCCTCCTTGCCAAAACGGCCTGTGTTATTATAACATAAAGAATGGTTATTAAAGTGTCTGGGTGACGGTGGTGTCCATTGTAATAAGCCTGAGAGCCTGTCTCAGTGTGCTCTCTATCTCTCTCTCTCTCTCTCTCTCTCTCTCTCTCTCTCTCTCTCTCTCTCTCTCTCTCTCTCTATGAATGTGTGTGTGTGTGTGTGTGTGTGTGTGCGTGCGTGCGTGCGTGCGTGCGTGTTAGCATTGGCCATATAAAGCCATTTAACTGCCTCTCTGCCCTTCCAAAAACGGTTAGGTTATTTGTTTCATTCTTTCTCATGTAGAATTGGACAGGTCGATTTAGAGAGAGTTGTGATTTGGGGAGAGTTCCCCAGGAGGGCTTTTTTGTTCCCCATTTATAATAATAGCATTGTGACATGAATTTATTGAATCTGGAATACAAGTGTCCATTTTTAAATAAACATACTCTACATGCTGTCCTCCCAATACATGTTACTGCCCATATCGCCCCAAATACAAACCATGTACTGAATGTGTTCAAGATCAAAAGCATCATTCATAATTCCAAGGGGAGGGAGGTGATGCACTGAAGTTGATGTGCTAATAGTTCATTTGAGCCCCTGCATACTGTAGGGTTGCTAGATTGCATAATTTGTCAACATGCCATGGCTAGCCTATACAGTGAATAATTACAGAATGATTTATGTTTGGATCAGACACCCTTTATAAGTTTTCCCCCACTAAAGAGCAGGATCTGTGACGGGTGTGATATGAAACCACCAAGCTGTTGACGATTTGTTTATGTTTGGTTGTCTCACTCTGCGTGTGTGTCCATAGAGGAGTTTGAGGGAAATATAAGCAGAAAGGGTTTTGATCAGAACGTCACGGTCACTGAACACGGATGAGTTATTGACCTTGCGGCATAGAACAAAGACTGTGCAGCTGTGACACCACTGCAATTCATCATCATGCCGCTTCACACTATAGAGAAAAGGCATTTGTCATGACTCGTATGCACATACATGAAGGTATGGGGGCGGAGATTAAACTTGAATCAGTGACTTTGTACAGTATTGTAATGCCAAACTCTGCAAAGCTGGTCTGCAAAGAGGTCACAATTGTTTGTCGAGTTCTGGGTTCTGGGTTATGTACTAGGCTACTGCTGTATGTAAGTAACTAAGTACATAGGTAGATATTAAGACTGATAGTGACTATAATTACCATCACTCTATCACCATCTTGGATTACTTTATAATCTTCCCTACTACTAACTACATACATACATATATACATACATATTATGTTAAACGGTTGAGGTGACGCTCTGCAAGTTTTCCGAATTGGCCTGTGCGGTCACACACACACACACACACACACACACACGCACGCACGCACGCACGCACACACACACACACACACACACACAAGCCGATCTGCTGATACACTGCCAATGATTGACTGGGCCTGAGGTCAGATAAACACACAGCACCACAAGATTACATCTGTCAGCTCTCTCCTGTGTGTGTGTGTGTGTGTGTGTGTGTGTGTGTGTGTGTGTGTGTGTGTGTGTGTGTGTGTGTGTGTGTGTGTGTGTGTGCGTGCGTGTGATGTTCCACAAGGTGAACCCGCTCAATTAGAAGAACAAACAGCCGTGTGTATTCCTGGCTGTCAGTAGGGACAGGGCCTGATCAATGGCTGCCTCTCCAGGCTAGGCTATTAGCAAACAACGCTTCTCCTAATAACTGAAAGCTGACCTTTTACTTTGATGTTTTATTATCCAGCTTTGGGCCCGGCCACAGTGCAATAGCAGTCGGCGCTGGCAAGGAGAAAAGGTGAGTGTTGCTTTCGTGTTTTGTAAACGTAATAAACAGGGTTAGAGTTATAAGCTGAGCTTTGTGGGGGTCTCCAAAATAACAGTGCGAAATGTTCTCATGCACGCGCGCGAATCATGCCCACACAGCGATGGGACTTACGAGTTTTAATTAGCCATAAGCTACTCATTTCACCACATCAACAGCACCACATGAAACAACAGCTATAAGCGATAGTCACGGGTATCTCGGCCAACATTTTTGTTGTTTTTGCTATACAGTCCATTCACTTTCCCTGTTAGCACGACACATTGTCCACATCTCCATTTCCAGTGACATCGCACCTGACATAAATAATCATGTATGCTCGTCCATGAATTGTGCTTTCATCTAATGTTATGCTACTACAAGAATCAAGTGATTTGACATTAGAAATGAATTTGTTTTTCATCTCTTGTGCAATGTGCTCTACAATCTGGGCACATGAATGATCGGATCGGTGAGCAGGGGCCAACTGTCGCGCCATTCATCTCATTAAGTTTCATAATTGGATTCAGTTTTGTATAAGGCATCCTTTCTTTAGCGACAGTATAGGCTGCCCTGAACGAACTAGTTGTCTCCTTATACATACTGGAGGTGAGTTCTGCTACTTTCTTCGGAAGCACTTGCTTTTGTTTGAGCTCTGCTATTTCAACGTTAGGTGTCATAACAGGTGCAGCTGAATTCAAGTTTGGTTTCTTGGATGAAAACCCGAAACTTTCCAGGCTTGTCGACTCGGTCGGCCGCAGTGGCCTTTTTGGGGGCGGCATGATAGCTAGCTACTGAATGTTTTCTTCTCAATAATCGTGTTTTCACGTTCGCAAGCTCTCAACGATCATATTCTGCTGTTGCACAATATTCTACTGCGCCCCATAGTGTCTTGGTGGTAAAGTGCAGGCAGTCAAAGGCCTACTGTCATTCACAGGAGATTAATGCCTGTGCGCGTAGTTCTTTTGGAAAACGTGTTTATTTTAGAATATTTATCATATAAATAAATATAAATAATACTCATTACTGTATATTGACTTTTTTTTATTATCAAATAATGGTTGTGGTAATGTATTATTAGCGACCCCCACAGATGTATGATTTTACTGCTTTCATGGGAGCTCAGACCTTCCTTATGGGAGCTCACATAACTCGAACACTGGTAATCCTGCCTTTCTCAGCTAAGTTAGAGAAAATGGTGAAGACAGGAGTAGAGCTCACCCCGAAAGCTGCTCCATCTCAGGCAACTCTCCATTCTACAACACCTGGCCCCACACTCCCTGTGACGCCAGCCTCATCAACAATGCCAGCCTCATCAACAATACCCATCACCCTACCCCGCCACAGGATGCTATCTACAACACCCATCCCCATCCCCCGGATGACACCCAGAATCAGTTGATGCTCTAACAGTCCCTGCTTCCATAGAGTTGATACCATTGACATTCCTGATATAAAGCTGGGACTCTCAACTCTTGCCATCCCTGTTCATATCAGTAACAGAACAGTTAATTGCAAGTCTGAATGCTTTATACACCCCTCAAATTTAATTTCAGTACCCTGCCACACACAGTCCACACAGAGACCAAACACAAAACCACTCAAGCTAGCACTTTTCAATGCCAGATCCTTAGCTAATAAGTCTCTCTTAATCAACGACTTGATTAGCTCCTATGAACTAGATTTCTTATTTATCACTGAGACCTGGTTAGATAAAGATAACAAGACACCAATTCTTATTGAGTCAGCACCCCCCAATTTTAGAACCTTAGATGTCGTTAGATCCCACAAAAAAGGTGGTGGAATCGCCTCTTTCTTCCGAGACAGTTTTAACTGCAAACAGAAATCCTTCTGGGAATTTTTATCATTTGAATATCTTTCAGTTGTTTTTAAATGTTCCACTCGAATTCTTTTTATAATTTTATACAGACCACCCCAATACTCTACTAGCTTCTTTAATGAACTTACAGAGCTTCTCTCCATCATTACTATTGAATTTAATGGTCTGATCATTGCTGGTGATTTCAATATTCATGTAGATAACTCAGAGGACAACAAAGCCAAAGAACTCTCTGTTCTGTTAGATGTTTTTGAACTTCAACAACATGTGAACCTCCCTACTCATAATCGAGGTCACACTCTGGACCTTATCATCACCAAAGGCCTAGATATTTCAAATGTTGTTGTAACTGACATTGCCCTGTCTGACCACTGTTGCATATTCTTTGACGTATCTATCTTTCCTGTTATTCAAACTACCGGTATGTCTAAAACTATTTCCAAACGATATATCAATGAAAAGACCAGTGCACTGTTCACACAGGCCTTTTCCCTAGCCCCCCCCCCCCAAACTTCTATTCCAACCTCAGTAAATGACCTTCTACACGATTTCAACTTAAAAATCACAAAAACCATTGATGATATTGCACCCATTAGATCCAAATGCATCTCTGGTAAGCAAAAAGCTCCCTGGAGAACTGCCCCATCCGTAAAGACCCAAGAAAGAGAATGTCGTAAAGCAGAGCGCAGATGGAGAAAAACAAACCTTCAAGTCTACTATGATATCTATAAAGAGAATCTTCAGAACTATAACTTAGAAATAAGAAGTGCCAGGCAATCATTTTTCTCTAAGATCATAAACAATATCAATAATGCCCGCATCCTTTTCAGAACTGTTGACAGACTAACAAATCCCCCAACACCCATTGCTCAGGAATTTCACTCAACTAGTAAATGCAATGAGCTTGCATCCTTTTTAAACAATAAAATAGAAACCATTAGACAAGGCATTAGGTCTTCTGTGTCAGGCATGAAAAACATGTCCCCATTAACAACCCCAAATAGGGCGGACATAACAACCATGTCACAATTTAACACCATTGATTACAAGACCCTAGATAAAATCATGTCACGTCTTAAACCATCCACCTGTGCCCTTGATGTCCTGCCAACAAGCTTTTTAAAAAACATATTTAGCTGCATGGCAGGCGAACTAATACAAATAATGAACACCTCCCTTTCATCAGGAATCTTCCCTGAACCCCTGAAAACTGCAGTTATTAAGCCTCTACTAAAAAAGAACGGCCTAGACCCATTTGTACTAAACAACTACAGACCCATATCAAACCTTCCCTGTACAGGAAAAAGTATTGAAATGGTTGCCCACGAACAACTTAGCAATTATTTGACCCTAAATGATCTCTTTGATGACTTTCAATCAGGCTTTCGCCCCCTACATAGCACTGAAACGGCCCTTATTAAGGTCCTTAATGACATTCGCGTAAACACAGACCGGAAAAATCTCAGTTTTGGTACTACTAGATCTTAGTGCTGCCTTTGACACTGTAGACCATGACATTCTAATAGATAGACTAAAAACCTGGGTAGGACTTTCGGGCACTGCCCTAAACTGGTTTACATCCTACCTACAGGACAGAAGCTACTATGTCTCCATTGGCAACTTTGTATCTGACCAAATTAAAATGACATGTGGGGTTCCCCAAGGGTCAATCCTTGGCCCCCTTCTATTCAATCTCTACATGCTTCCATTGGGACACATCATAAAAAAGAACAAAATTGCCTACCACAACTATGCGGATGACACTCAAATCTACATAGCCCTCTCACCGAACGACTATAGTCCCATTGACAATCTCTGTAATTGCATTGAGCAAATAAACGCCTGGATGACACAAAACTTCCTCCAACTAAACAAGGACAAAACAGAGATAATTGTATTCGGTGCACCTGACAAAAGATCGAAAGTCAGTGCAAAACTTGATTCTCTCTCTCTTCACAGTAAAAAACAGGTCATAAATCTTGGTGTAATTCTAGACTCCGATCTAAACTTCAACAGCCACATAAACTCAATAACTAAATCAGCCTACTATCACCTGAAAAACATAACAAGAATGAGAGGTTTCATGTCCAAGCAAGACCTTGAAAAACTCATCCATGCATTTGTTTCGAGTAGACTTGATTATTGTAATGGTCTACTAACAGGCCTATCTAAAGGAGCTGTTCGTAAATTGCAGCTCATCCAAAACGCCGCTGCTAGGGTCCTAACAAAAACAAAGAAATTTGAACACATTACACCAATCCTGAGATCCCTGTACTGGCTACCAGTCTCTCAGAGAATTGAATTCAAAATCCTCCTAATTACATACAAATCACAAAATGGTCTTGGACCAACATACATATCAGATCTCCTCCCATCCTATATTCCCGCAAGGTCCCTAAGGTCAGCTGAGACAAATCAGCTAATAATTCCAAGAGTAAAAACAAAACACGGTGCAGCAGCTTTCAGTCACGCTGCTGCATGCTCCTGGAACAAACTCCCTGAAGAAATCAAACAGGCCCAAACCCTTAAAATATTTAAATCTAAGCTAAAAACCTTCATGTTTTGCACCAGTTATGATTAAACACAAACACTTCTATCAATGTCTTTTTTCCATTAACTATTGTCTTTTTAAATGTTTTATCTATTTACTTCTTATATTTGCTTTTATTCATTGTAATTTTTAGTTTCTTATGCTCCTCTTGTGGAGGGATGTGGAGGGATATGGAGGGATATGGAGTGGTGTAGAGGGATGTAGAGGGATGTAGAGGGATGTGGAGGGATGTGGAGGGATGTAGAGGGATGTGGAGGGATGTGGAGGGATGGATTTGTGCCGGCAGAGGTACATTTCGGCGCAGAAGGGTTTTAAGAGGGAATTATTTTCACCGGACATTATGACCGAAGAGTTTTAAATGTGTCTGACTTTTGTCGGACTAGAGGGATGTAGAGGGATGTAGAGGGATGTGGAGGGATGTAGAGGGGTGTAGAGAGATGTAGAGGGATGTAGAGGGATGTGGAGGGATGTGGAGGGATGTAGAGGGATGTAGAGGGTTGTAGAGGGATGTGGAGGGATGTAGAGGGATGTAGAGGGATGTGGAGGGATGTGGAGGGATGTAGAGGGATGTGGAGGGATGTAGAGGGATGTAGAGGGATGTGGAGGGATGTAGAGGGATGTAGAGGGATGTAGAAGGATGTGGAGGGATGTAGAGGGATGTAGAGTTATGTAGAGGGATATGGAGGGATATGATTAAACACAAACACTTCTATCAATGTCTTTTTTCTATTAACTATTGTCTTTTTAAATGTTTTATCTATTTACTTCTTATATTTGCTTTTATTCATTGTAATTTGTATTTTCTTATGCTCCTCTTGCTGTATTTTTAAATAATGCATGTAAAGCACTTTGAATTGCCCCTGTTGTATGAAATGTGCTATACAAATAAACTTGCCTTGCCTTGCCTTGCCTTGCCTTGCCTAATAAAGATTGATCGCTGTCTTCCCAACAGTCTTGTTGTTTGTCAGGGTTTGGATGACTAACATACCAACATTCATATATGCCATGCTATGTGCTTGTCTGAATAGAAGGGTATTTTTTACTTTAATATCCTGACCTCTATTCATATATAACTGAATACTGTTCATCAGTAACTATGTATCGTGTGTGTAGGTACACTAACAGTATGAGGTTACACACTCTGCAACAGACACATTCCCTAAGGGACTATGGTGTGTCTTATGACGCTGTATTAAAGCAGTATTTCAGACTGAACACTGAAATTGAATTCTACCTTTGGGATATATTGTATGCAGCTTGAGACATACATACAGTATATGTGTAGATTAAATATCTGTGTATTTCCTCCCTCATTCTTCGCTGTACATGACGCTCCTCTCCCCCACAGGCATTTTATATTGGGTCACGGTTGTGCAACAATCAAAAACTAACCAAACTGCGTTGTACATGGTATAACATAACAATGTTAATACAACATTGCTTGTTCTAATGCCCATGGGGTTAGTAGTGGAGAAGGTGAGGGTATTTGTCTGTTATGGATGGGCTCGCAGTTTCCCTTGGCGACCCCTAGTTGTCCTCCTCTGACAGTCCTTGGTGCCTCCTCACTCCTAGTCTGGACTAATCATGGACCAGTGTGTGTCACCTGTGTGTGTTTGCTCACCTGTGTATTTATGTCCTCACTTCCTTGCACTCCCTGCTCAGTAATCTCATTAAGTCGCAACCCACTTTTATAGAATTCAAACTAAGCAAATATATTTATAAAATATAACCGCAAGCGGCAATGGGCCGTGTTCCTACAGATATGCCCCCATAACCATAAATGGGGTGAGATTGACAGACACGGGGTAGACCTACAGACAGGTTGTAGATTGACAGATAGGGGGTAGACCTACAGACTGGGGGGTAGACCACTCACCTAATATGGGCCAAGTTTAACTCATGATATACTAAGCTATGATATTATGAAGTACCCTAGGATCACGGGCCTGTAAGGTACCAGTCACCTAATTATGGGCTGATATGCTACGATGATAATATACACGAAGCGTAAATACAAAAATGCATTGTGGATTAACCTTCCCCAGTTAATGACCATGTTGTACAATTTATGTCAAGCATTTCACTACTTATAATGTGCTTACACTATATTCTGCAAGCCTAGCATAGTATGCCACCCCCATCTGACTGAATCAGGTAAAGCGGTCATGAGAAGATGAGTTTTAAAGTGCTATATTAGCATTAGCCATAGCTTTTAGCCAAAATGGTCAAATTTCAAAGGCCTGTTTTTTGAGACATCTGGAAATGCTTCAACATGGTAACACATAGTGCCGAGATGCATTATTAATCAGACATGGGAGGTATATGTTTTCAATATAATTATAGAGTATGTTAAGTGATATGATCCAGAGTAAAGTTGTCTGTGTAGGCTATTTGTGAATGATATATAATGTTAAGCTGAATGGAATCAATATACAGCATAGAGGCAGTGACAAGGTCAGTGAATGAGCAGAAGAGGAGAAAGCAGTGGGGAGATGCATGTGGACGAACCCAACTGCATAAAGATGCACATCTTTGTTCTCGCCACTTTTCCGAAGATGCATTGGAGGCATTTAATCGACCACCGCTAATGAAAGAGCTCACAGGTAAGAAGACTACTCTTTATCATAAAACGATAGTTTGATAACGTCAACTTGTCTTGAACAGCTGCGGACAGAAATCTGTGCCCTTTACAACAAGTGTGTTTACACTCTCCATCTCGGTTGGCATTGGTTGACAGTTGCTGCACAGACACCAGCGATTATGTCCCACTCGCGTTTAGACGGGTCTAAAATGTCTAAAATGTCAAACATCTGTAATGTCCTTGTTTTTTTTAGCTATTGTAGCGAACGGAGACTTGGTAGTGTAACTCGCCCCATGCGGGAATCGAACCCCGATCTCCCGCATAACCGACGACCGCGCTAACCATTAGACCAAGAGAGTTAACTCCCTTGGAGGAGCTGTTAACGGGGCCTCATACAGGATCATTACACTATCCTCACCGTTCGGGAGAGCGTGCCCTCAAGCTTCACTATGTCAAGTCCCTCACGTGGACACGCCTCTCCGATGGCCTTCCTTGAATCCCAACTTTCAGACACCAGTGTAGCGAACGGAGACTTGGTAGTGTAACTCGCCCCATGCGGGAATCGAACCCCGATCTCCCGCATAACCGACGACCGCGCTAACCATTAGACCAAGAGAGTTAACTTGCGGGAGATCGGGGTTCGATTCCCGCATGGGGCGAGTTACACTACCAAGTCTCCGTTCGCTACACTGGTGTCTGAAGTGGGATGGAACGAAGGCCATCGGAGAGGCGTGTCCACGTGAGGGACTTGACATAGTGAAGCGTGAGGGCACGCTCTCCCGAACGGTGAGGATAGTGTAACGATCCTGTATGAGACCCGTTAACAGCTCCTCCAAGGGAGTTAACTCTCTTGGTCTAATGGTTAGCGCGGTCGTCGGTTATGCGGGAGATCGGGGTTCGATTCCCGCATGGGGCGAGTTACACTACCAAGTCTCCGTTCGCTACAATATCTTCAAATGCTTCGACATAGTAACACATTCTAGTGCCCTCTATCAGCCTGTCGACTGCAATAAATATTGACGTAGCAGTGCAAATTCTTAGAGCATTTGAACATTCTGGGCCATTTTTTTTTCTTTTCATTAGATTTTCTCCAATATCTTGAAATGGATCTCTTATCCTTTAACACCCTATAGAGAGACGTGCACCACGCATGTTCATCTAAAATGTCAGTCCAATCTGACTTAAGGCCAATGCACACGGCGTGCGATGCAATTTCTGTTGCACCTCAACATTCCATTCTCAATTGTTACGTAGTCGGACCAGGCAGGCTGATTACAATAGGCTCTACCAATATTGCTTGCCTTGCTTCCACAATTTCTACAAGATACAACTGGACATATTGTGATAAAATATGTGGGTCCCCTGATTTAGGGGTATTGGTAAAATGTCAGGAGAGGGAGCGCACAAAACACACAGCCAGAAAGGTGTATTATAAAAGCCACTTTATTATTATGGGCGATGATCAGGCGGACATTGATTCGGAGGACGGCATAGTTCAATAAGTTAGACTTGGTTTCCCTAATTACCATTACAAACAGTGTACAAAAAAGGCACGCTCTATTGGAGCCACAGCACGCTTATAAAGCCACACATAGAAGCATGCTCATATCGAGCCACAGCATAACCAAACCATAAGCTACTAGTCAGTATAAACAAACGCATGATGTCGATTAGCTTCATTAGCTGGCTGGCTAGCATTTGTAAACCGATTCTCAATCGCACAGAGCTACAACGTCCGACTGAATACACACATCAGTGTTGTCAGAATAGTTACAGAATAGTTTAGCTACACTAGTAAAAGTACAAACAAATGCATGTTGTCGATGCGCTAGCTAGCATTCCTTGCTAATACTTACGAGATCACCTCCCCCCATCTTGACAACTAGTCCTCTCGCCGTCCAACAGAGAAATCCGATATGAACAAAACCATAGCTCCCTATGGCACTGAATAAACGTTATCAGCTTTTCGTCATCCATTTTTACATACACGTAGCCTACGTACAGTAAAGTAAATATAAATGTTGGGTTGCCAGATGTCCGGTTTTCAGTGGACAGTGTCTATACAACATGTGTATAATTTGGCTGGTCATTCAGTCGTGCTAGATTAGAAATCTGGCAACCCCGTGCAGCCAAAAACTATATCGTAGATGAGTAAACTAATATAATATATATAGTAATATATAGTAAACTAATATAATATATATACTATAGTATATATTATAAGTATAAATAACGTTACTTGTTCAAAGATTTACACTGAAAAGAAGATGAGGTTTACCAAATGGCATCCATTATCCGTTGTGTCCAGTATGTATTTGAAATATATGATATGAAAATGAAATGATAATGTTGTACATCATAAACCCTTCATGTACTATATCAGACCTTTTGGGTCAGACCTTCAGCCTTTAACTTCTTTCAAAAAAGGAGACAGTCAAAAATGTATGCTCCAGTCCCTCTCTCTGTTATGAGTGACTCAATTAATTTAGATAGACCAGTTGAAGTTTTCCCAATTGTCCCATTGTGATGCAATAATCCGTCGCACCACAAACTTTTACAACATTTGCACAATTTGACAGTGCGAAAAAACTCGCACGCCGTGTGCTTTGTCCCATTCAAAATGAATGGAATCGAATTTTCGCCGTGCGATTAAAATCGTGGCCGTGTGCATTGGGATGCGATTTTCTCATAGACTTCCATTCAAACTTCAAAATGGAATGTTGTCGTGCAACAGAAATCGCACGCAGTGTGCATTGGCCTTAACTTAAGGCTACAGCATTAATTTACATTAAACTATTGTCAGAAGTTGACGAAATGACTTCAGTTGTGAATGAGATTCAACAGCAAATAAAGAGTTGAATATTATTATTATTAGTGATGTTTACTTTTGGCGCGAGATGCCGACCCACATACCTCCCGAGGGAATTCAACACGGTGTACATAACATCTGTTTACATTGCGCCTAGCGCGGATGGTAGCTTAGCATTGGCGCGGCTACATGACGTCATCAGTAGTGGACAGAGTGCAGACCCACAGGCAGTTCATATAATCGCCGGGGACTTCAATCATGCTGAGTTGCTGACCTGAAGGTAGTACTACCGAAGTTCTATCAGCATGTTAAATGTGCAACAAGAGGAGAAAAAACACTGGATAAGGTATACACCAACATCAAGCTTGCTTACAAGGCTAGACCGCTAGCTCATCTAGGCATGTCTGACCACGTGTCAATCCTCCTGATCCCAGCCTACACTCCCATGAGGAAAAGTGCTCCCATCACCACTAAGACTGTCAGAACCTGGCCAGCAGGGTCCGCTCCACTGCAGATCTGCCTGAATGACACCTCATGGCAGGAATATGAGCATGAGGACCGTCGTCGGTTCTGAACCACATATAGGGCTTTCACACCGGCAAAGAACCGTGCCGGTTCGCGTTCGCGTTCGGAAACCTCTGAACCTTGGTGCTGTCTGGCGAACGAGCCCGCGTTCATACCAGTGTAACCTGAACCATCCGCGTCATCAACGCTGGGTGATGAAGGGGCGGGATAAACAAAACAATTCACAACTAGATGGCAGCTACTTCACTGGAAAAGAGGATAATATCTTCCACTACTACAGTATCTGAAATAAACACAATTTTCTGTGAAACAAAACAAAAGACACTTTCTATATGCGTTCTTTTACTAATCAGCTGCTCCATTACTGGAATAGAAATGGCTTACGAAATTCGCGTTCACGCATGTCCGCGCGCGTGTGCGTGTGTGTGTTTGCTGAGCATGTGAGGAAGATAGAGAGAATAATTACACTTTTGATATTGTTTTTGATCACTAATGATTAGATTTAGATTAGATTACATTTTGTCTACTTCCTCCTTGCTGGTCTCTGCAGCCTAGTCTACAAACATCAGCATCAAATCTGGTGATTCTCTCCTTACAGACAAGCTGGATGTGGCTAAGTGCTTAAACACTTTCTTTACAACCATAGCCACTAAATTAGTTAACAATCTACCACCCCACTCAGGGCGTTATGGTGTAGAGCACATCCGTGAGTTCTACAATAAACTGGGTGTACGCAATGATGATTTTAAACTCTCCATGGTGTCAAACGATGAGGTGTTTAAAAAGCTAGGCGCTCTACACTCAGAAAAGGCCACGGGCCATGACAATATTCCAGCCAGATTTCTAAAAGACTCAGCTGCCTCCATTACCCCAATCATCACCCACATAATAAACCTCTCCATCAAACAGGGACACGTCCCCCTTGACTTTAAAATAGCAAGGGTAACCCCACTGTATAAAAAAGGAAGCAAATTAGACCCAGGCAACTACCGACCTGTTTCTATTCTTAATTCCATCTCGAAACTTATGGAAAAAATAGTTTATGAACAGGTCGATAGGTACCTTACTGAAAAAAAGCTGATGTATGAATTTCAATCAGGATTCAGAACATCCCATTCCACTGACACATGCCTTCTCTATTTGAACGACCACATCAACCATGAGGTGGACTCGGGCAAGTACTGCGGCATGGTCATGCTGGACCTCCAGAAGGCCTTCGACACAGTAGATCACCACATATTGTTAGATAAACTGAAAGCAATTGGGTTCGATAGAACATCGGTGAGCTGGATGCAATCCTACTTAGAGGGGAGGGAACAGGTGGTTAGTGTGAACGGAACACTGTCCCCCCCCCTCCCAGTGACCTGCGGCGTTCCACAAGGAAGCATTTTGGGACCTTTACTGTTCCTAATATATGTGAATGACATGTCATCAGCATGTGATTGCAATTTGTTCCTGTTCGCGGATGACTCGGCTCTGCTGGTCTCTGACAGGGACATATTGCAGGTGGAAAAAGCGCTAAGCACTGAACTGAGTAGAATCTGCATCTGGCTAGCTGACAATAAACTATCAATACACCTAGGTAAAACTGAAACCATCCTATACGGATCCCCATCTAAACTCAGAAAGGCTGAAAATTTTAAAATAAAAGTGGGTAACATTAATATCACAAGAAAAGAGGATATTACATACCTGGGCTCCATCTTAGAGGCAAATCTTTCCGGAGATAAAATGGCAGCAAAAGTAATCAAAAAAGTTAACCATAGAACTAGATTCTTGTACAGGATATCCTCAC
Source organism: Nansenia antarctica (assembly GCF_963989245.1). Lineage (NCBI taxonomy): Eukaryota > Metazoa > Chordata > Actinopteri > Argentiniformes > Microstomatidae > Nansenia > Nansenia antarctica. Next base: position 47,101,645 of record NC_137677.1, read on the forward strand.
TTGTCAGTAAAAACACACTGAGGACCCTATCAGGAGCTCTCATTCAATGTCACTTCGACTATGCCGTAACATCATGGTACTATAGAACCACAAAGGCCCATAAAACAAGACTCCAGACAGCCCAAAATAAACTGGTTAGGCTTCTGCTAGGCCTCAACCCTAGGACACATCTAACCGCTGCTCATTTTTTGAGCCTTGATTGGCTACGAGTAGTTGACAGAGTGCAGCAGCTTGCACTGGGCCTGGTCTTCAAGATACGCTACACCACAAAGACACCCAAGTACCTGTCAACATACTTCCAAAAAGTGAACAACGTCCACACATACAACACCAGAGGAAGCTCCACGAACCACGTTCAACCGCGTTGCACCACAAACAAGGGGTTAAACTCGTTTGCAAACTATGCAGTAAAAATGTGGAACGCCCTTCCTATAATCTTAAAGGAGTGCAAAACACTGCCCACCTTCAAAACCACTCTCAAAAAACATTTACAGGAGGCTGCAATCCGTAACTGGACCCTCTAAATCAAAAATCAGATTAAAAGACCCGAACTACCCACTGTACATACTTTGTGTTTTGTCCCCCGCCCCCACCTGTGGTGTATGTCCCCACCTGTCCTACCCGCTGTACATACCTTATGTTTTGTTGTATTGTTCTTCCCATGATGGATGTGTGTTTATCTTGTAGATAGTAATAGTTATTTGTCTGTATTATCTTGTAGATAGTACTAGCTTTTTTGTCTGTCTTACATGTAACGATGAATTGAGAATCAAGGACCCCAATTGAAATAAGCCAGTGGCTTTCTTGGGTTTTTATCCTGTTAGTTGACCTTGTATGTAATATGTACTTTCATGTACCTACTTCTGCAAATCTTCTAATAAAGTTTTCAATCAATCAATCAAAGAATAGGACACACCCAGGGCTGGACAGACAGGCCCACCCCAATCGGTCGGACCACACCCACCAGCACAAAAATACTTGCCTTATATACTCGTCTTATATACTGTGCTGTACAGTCATATGACAAACTGTAGTATTCCCCCAAACCACTACAAAGACGACTACATACAGTAAGCAATGGTACCAGTGCAAGTAGACCAGTTTACTCAGTGATCAGATTCCAGAGCGAATTTACGAACGCAGCCTTGTTGTTCTAGATTTTTTTTCTCCATTATCAACCTATCATTGCGCTTTAGAGTAAAACAAAGCACGCAACTGTCGCGTCTATCTTTTCATGGCAACTCTACATTGTGATTTACAAGGGATATTAACTAATATTAAGTAATATTATTACTTGGTTACATTTTGCAATTGATCCGCGGTACACATGCGTGCCGAACCGTGGGGGGCGATCCGTTACACCCCTACACAGCTACCTATATTTTCCTTACCGGGTCAACGGTTACAGGCTGACTCGGCCCCGCTTCTTCTGTATCCTCTCTATCCTCTGTATCTGTACCCTGCTCCCGCTCCTCCCTGCCAGCCTCCTCTTGCTGCTCTCTCAGATAATCAGAAACAGCAACCTGTTGCTGTTGCTGCTGTGGTAAACTTGAGGGTGCAGCAAACATGTCCCTAATGTTTACACATTTGGCAGCATCTGCCTCGAGTTTCTTTTTGTTTTTCCCAGCCTCCCTTCCGTTTTAGTGTGCTTTTGCGCTCCATCTCTCTTAGTATCTATCTAGTAACTATCCAGGCTAACTACATTTATTTTGCCGGCAGGCTCGGCCCAAAACTACCGCAAAACTGAGACGGAGGTCTGGTGCTGCGTGCGTGCGTGCGTGACCCCTGACCCCCCCCCCCCTTCTCTCTGTTGATTGGGCCAGCCCAGTGTCTGTATAGAAAATGTACCAATGGGCCGCTGTCCCTGATTTATGGGCCGTTCAATGGTAGCTTTCGATTTATGGGCCGTTCGATGGTAGCTTTCGGCCGGGCCGGCTGGTAAAAAAAATAAAATAAAAAAAACTACCGCGGCCCACCGGGCAAATGCCCGGTATGCCAGATGGCCAGTCCAGCCCTGGACACACCCACTGACGACGTGACTGTTCTACGTTTTGGTTCGCGCTTGAGAACCACTATTTTTTGGTGCCCGCTGCGAACCAACTTTTCAGGTTCCGAACCAATTGAGCTTGAGATACTGCTGCTAAACAAGTCAAAGACCCAGGAATTCATCGTAGACTTCAGGAGGAAAAAGTCCGAGATCCAGCCCCTGCTCATCGACGGAGAGAGCGTGGAGAGAGTCTCAACCCTCCGATTCCTGGGACATCACATGCGGGATGACCTGGCCTGGAAGGACAACACAAAAGGCACCATCAAGAGGGCACAACAGCGGCTATACACCCTGAGATGCCTCAGGAAAGAACACAACAAGCAGGAGATACTGGTGGCCTTCTACCGCGGCGCAGTGGAGAGCATCCTCACCTACGGCATCTGCAACTGGTTCTACAGCTGCACAACAGCGGAGAGAAACGCGCTACAGAGAGTCGTGAGAACAGCACAGAAGATCACCGGCGCCCCCCTCCCCTCTCTGGAAGAGCTGTACAACACACGCTCTCTCAGGAAGGCCTCCAAGATCTCCAGGGACCCGACCCACCCTGGGCACGTACACTTTATCAGGCTGCCCTCGAAAAGGAGGTACAGGACCCCGGCCGCTAAGACAAACAGACTGAAGAACTGCTTCTACCACAGGGCCGTCAAGGCCCTGAACACAGCAAAGGCCTAAGTTCTGGGCCCAGGACAGTCCGGACGGATTTTATGGCAGCTAGTGCTGAGGCACAAACATGTACATTTCAAGCCTGCAAACTGTGACACTTTAAAATAACGTGAAAAAATACTTTTGTGCAATATGACAACCCTAGTTGACTATCTGTGCAGTATAGTACAGTGGATTGTGTACATAGCCTTTATTTATGCGCTACCTTCTTGTGATTTTATTCTTTTTCTAAAAGTTTTTTTTTTCCCTTTCCTAACACCAGGGGAGCCACCCCTCCTAAATTTCGTTGTTTGGTACCTGTACTGTAGCAATGACAATAAAGTCCATTCATTCATTCATTTTACACACCCAGGAATGGTAGACAAACCTTTTACACTCTTTTGTCTGTATACTGTATATACTGTATGTCTGGTCAGTCCACACGTACAGTATGTACCATTACCATAGGATAATAGATTTCACTAAGCAAATGGTGAGTGCACCATCATGTGCGATGATGACTGATGTATAGATGATTCACTTACCTTAAGCCTGGTACACATATAAGGATTTTCTGATTATCTGAGAGAGACCCCACACATGAAGATAAAAAATCATGGATTGAACAGTCTTGATCGTATTGTGTGTGGTGTGCTCCAATATACAACCACATGCATAAAGATCTGTCCTCCGACAGTCTGGAGTCTCGTGTGAACAGGGTAGTAGTACCCTGACTGACCTGTAGAGGCAGCCATGTGCTACAGGGAAAATAAAGTGCAGAAGAACGAAAAGAAGAAGACTCGTCAGTCAGCTGGCTTCTTGATTGGCTACATTCCATTCCACGTCACAATCGGACTTGGGAGTTGTCAGTTTTGACCACAGACAAGAAGACTTTTGATCGTAAATATTGAACACGTCTAATATTTACGATCGTCGGCCCCGACCATTTTCCGAGCAGATTGTCGGGAGAAATTTACTCTTAACACACCTCACACCACAGGATAATCTTGTAGGATAATCTTTAGAGCCATCCGATAATCGGGCGTTTGCTGTCCTTGGTCGGAAGGGGGGAAATTGGGCCAAAATCGGCCAGATTATCTTTATGTGTGTACCGGGCTGCGATAAATGTACGGCGCTTGTAAGTCGCTTTGGATAAAGGCGTCTGCTAAATGTTAAAAATGTTAATGTTAATGTAAAGTGTGAATGCTGTGTGTATGAATGACAGTTGTTTTGTTTTGTGCTGGTTCTGTTGGCCTCCAGTCCTTCCCCAGGCATGGCACATGGAGAATGTGGCTCGTCTGTTGTTCCTGTGTGGGAACAGCGTGTGCTACAGCGTGCTGGCCAGCAAGGCCCTCAATGGACGCCTGTTTGAGATCTCACGACTCATTGTGTACCTCACACTGGTCAGTCACTGCTGCTAAATAACTTTATTATCTGCTCTAGGGTTCCGGTATCTTTTAACCTAAGAGACACATTTCCCCCATTTTGTGCCCACTTAACGGAAGGTACTGCCTGAACCGGCCTGAGCTACTGACATTTCTGGTTCCCCCTCTCAGGTGTGTGAGATTGACGGGTACTGCATGGACTGGTCCGTCAACATGGTGCAGCAGGTGTGTGATGTGTTCTCCTCCTCTGCTGACAAGTGGTCCTTCATCCAGGCCGTGGAAAACATGTTCTCAGACGTTGCCATGGAGATGTACGAGATTATGGTGTCTGGTGAGTTGTTATAGACACTTAGACTATCGTATCAGATCAGGGTCCAGATTCCTTCAAGCTTTGTAGCACTAAAATAATCTTAAAGTTAAGGGCATATTATTTGGGAACACATTAATAGAAAAACAGTTAAAATAAGTAGACATATGCGGATTTCTAACTGTCAACGATCTTGTCACAGATAACGATCAAGAAGACTTCTTCCAGAGACAGATCCAGAGACAGATCTCCAGCCTCCTCTTCGCCAGTCGTCAGCTCCACAGTGTGATTTTCTAGTCTACATGTTCCTCACAAAAGAGTGAGATCGAGGAGAGGAGTAGTGTATATTATATATTATTATTATTATTGTTATATATTAATATATATTATATTATTATATAGAGTGATAAAGGGCATTATTTTGGGACCATGGGTTTTCCCTCAATGAAATAACATTCTGAAGTATTACTTTCTTTCACAACAAACCGGATGTTCTGTCTTTGATTGTAATCTTTGAGAATCATCGTTTTTTTTTTGTTATGCCTTTTATATATTTATCTATATCTATCTATATCTATATATCTATATCTATATATTTACAGTATACGTCTGTGTAAACTACTCTTCTGGATAGAGGTGTTCAACTTGTATTGTATTATGGTTATGTATTGATTATACTGTTGTTTCTGTATGAAATATAAAAACACATTTGCAGTATAAAGAGTTTAATCTGAATTGTCAATTATGTTAATAGACAGACCAATATACCATTTATTAGAAGTTTAAAGCAAGTCTCTGAGGCTACGTAAGTGGTCAGTCCTTTTGGTGATACAATAGAAACAATGCAATAGAAACAATGCAAATTGACTTGAGTAAATGCCATTTTAACACATTTGCCAATACAGAAGCTGACTGATTTAATATGAATAAATATCACAGCATATTTCATGGCATAAAAAACAAGCAGTGACAAATACAATTGAGAAAATGTTTGAGAAGGTAGAACTGTTTTCAACAGAATACATACAGTATATACAGGCCATGCCCACATTTGAAAGCACACTTAAGTGATTTTACCAATGAATTCAATGCTGTGACCATGTTCACAATGGTCCATGTTCACAGTAAGTTGCTCAGCAGAACTTGACATCACACCTGGGGAATTGGCGTAGAAGGGAACAACTTAACTACCATGCACCAGATATGTACTGTAAATACAACACCAATGAACACTTCCCCTCTCAAAAAACACAGAATGAACACGAGTGGTACCCTATGTACTACCTTATTGTATATACTTGCTAGATACTGTATGTAGTTATTGGATGTCCACGAGGCATCATTTGCATTATCATCAATTAGCCGATCACAAATGTTAACAATGAATATCTCCTGAAGACAGATGGATAGCCTGGGTAAATTAGGCTGTAAACCTACATATCGATCTATAGTAGTCTAATTGCCTAGATATACAATAGATGACATGACATCTATATTATTTCATACAAGTCACACTCTCTCACCTTAAGGCTACAGCATTCATTTACATTAAACTATTGTCAGAAGTTGACGAAATGACTTCAGTTGTGAATGAGATTCAACAGCAAATAAAGAGTCGAATATTATTATTATTATTAGTGATGTTTACTTTTGGAGCGAGATGATGCTGCGCGAGCTGATCGTATTTCGCGGTAGCGCTCCTTGGGTGCGTTCGTACATTTGCTCTGAGAGCGCCGGAACGCACACTGGGTTCAACGTCATAAAGGGACCAAGTAATTTGATTGGACAACAGGCATTCCATGAGTGCTGATCAGATTTCCAGAGCGTATTTACGAACGCACCCCTTGTTGTTCAGCGAGTGTCCTCGCGAGGGAGCAGGAACTCTGCAGCACACAAGCTCAATAGCGGCTCGCCGGCTGAGGTAAAACTGTTTGTGACTTTAGTTTAGATATAGTATATATATTATATTGTCTCATGTCAGTGGTGTCAATATTTACCTGAACACATAACAGCATGTGAAGGAGCATTTAAAGCTCAGTAAGGCAACAATTTCAAAGGTTTATTGACAAGTGCCATTTCCTCAGCTGGGTAAGGCTTACGGTGTACTTACTCTAGCTAGCAACTTTTCAGTTTGTGGCTAACCACCAAGTTTAACTAACTAGCTATTTCCTTTCGCTTCTAGATTATTTGTGGGACAATAAAGGCTTGACAGTATTCCAGTTATTATGGCGAAAGTGACAAGGAAACTCACGGTGACCCACAAGTATCACCGCAGACGCCGGCCGTATCCTGTCAGGACCATGACCACCCGCAGTCAGAGTCGTCAGGTTCGGGCCAGCGACTGTTTCTTTGAATGGCTGGCCCCCGAGGTCTTTGAGATGATCCTGGACAGACTCTCTGGTGGGTTCTGTTTGCTTTGGACATTTTTCAGGATGGGTGAATTATGATTATTTAGATGAGACATATCTATGAGGCTGAACTATTCTGATTGAAGCCGTTACCAGGGGCAGGGTACTAAATTGCATAAATATATAGCTCCAATGACGTGCATCTGAATTAATGAGATGTTTCTCCCTGCCTCATTGTTTGTTGTGGTAAAGTGTTGCAGATCAGTGTGTTGAGCATGGTGTCCAAGGCCATCAGTCGCCGCATCATGGGCTATGTCTCCACTCAGACCTGGAGAAAGAGGAACATCGTACAGGGGTGTCATCACTCCACCGAGGTGTCCTCACTAGAACACTACACATCGCTGGGTGAGAGGCTCCTCAACAGCTTTATTTGATTAATTTACCTTTATTTTACTTAGTTGGTTGGCCAAGAACACACATGTTTATAATAAACTAATATTCAGAGCCACATTATTTCTGCTGTAATTCTTTATCAGGTAGATAGACCAAAGTATTATTTCTATCTCCTTTCATAGGGGTTCCGATGAGGAAAGCAAGTGGTCCTGGTTGGCAAATATAGTCACTATGTTACATTCTTGTTGTTTTTGCTCATTTTTTCAGGTTTATTGTTCAAGAGATGTACCCTCTTGCTGCCAACAAAGGATAGGCTAACGTTCATATATAGCAAGTTTTCACAGGTAAGACAGAGAGGTGAGGGAGGACAGATGAGGCAATGTTTAGCTGTTTGTGCTCTACAAACATTCTCACATTTCTAAACGAACCAAACAGTTGACAACATTGAATAGATTGTTATTTTCTAGTTAACCGTACTTAGACTAACACAGTTGTTACCTCCCACTCAGGTTCCTTGCTTCATGATGGAAGAGTGCATTAAATCAGTGCAATGCCAAGGCTTCTCCAGCTATGGAGCGTTTCTACAGGTAAGAGCCTAGTTACAAAGAACATCAGACAATTTAATATCAAAGGCTGAATCCTGTATTGAGATGGTTAATGTTTGATTGACAGACATTGATAGCCGGCTGGGAGGAGCTGGAGCGTCACAGAGTTTTCAACTTCCTGTGCGACTTCACAAATCTACCCCAGAAAATCATGTCAGTGGTCACAGGAATGCCAGGTGAGTGTCTGTCCCTATGAGAGAGAGAGAGAGAGAGAGAGAGAGAGAGAGAGAGAGAGAGAGAGAGAGAGAGAGAGAGAGAGAGAGAGAGAGAGAGAGAGAGAGAGAGAGAGAGAGAGAGAGAAACAAACAAAAAGGCTAATTGAAAGAGTGTGAGAGACGTGAGTGATCCGTATGTCTTTTTTCTCCCTCAGGTTCATGTCAGCTGTTGGAGCAACAGATCCGTCTGTTCTGCAGACAGGTTCTGTTGGACCCCTGGAAGAACAGCAAGGACACTCTGTTCTGGCTGACCCGCATCCTGAAACCCTGGCCCATTGTCAGCCAAGCCCGGCTGCTGTTCATCCTCTACGGACCACTGCTACCAGACGGTGAGAGGGACAACATGGGCCTTCTCGGTTTCTACCTTAAAAAAACTGGTTGCACTTTTGTACATTATATAAATCACTTGTTAGTAATTACATGGTGAAATTCTAATGTTAATAATAACAAATGAAATGCTTGTTTTTTGGTTGGCCAGAGTTGCAAGGCAAAGTGTATGTGTAGTGTAAGGGAATGTTCTTTCCAGGTTCGCTAGGCTGGCAGGAGCAACTGCGTGCTGGGGTGGCCCAGTCCGACCTGGCCAAGGCTCTCATCCTGCTACACAGCGACCTGGAAGCCAAAGATTGGACCAGCGACACCATAATGGCCATCCTGGAGGAGCTCATAGGTAACTGCAGTAGCCCAGAGGACTTGGCAACTTTTAATGATTATATTTTACACACCCAGGAATGGTAGACAAACCTTTTACACTCTTTTGTCTGTATACTGTATATACTGTATGTCTGGTCAGTCCACACGTACAGTATGTACCATTACCATAGGATTATAGATTTCACTAAGCAAATGGTGAGTGCACCATCATGTGCGATGATGACTGATGTATAGATGATTCACTTACCTTAAGCCTGGTACACATATAAGGATTTTCTGATTATCTGAGAGAGACCCCACACATGAAGATAAAAAATCATGGATTGAACAGTCTTGATCGTATTGTGTGTGGTGTGCTCCAATATAAAACCACATGCATAAAGATCTGTCCTCCGACAGTCTGGAGTCTCGCGTGAACAGGGTAGTAGTACCCTGACTGACCTGTAGAGGCAGCCATGTGCTACAGGGAAAATAAAGTGCAGAAGAACGAAAAGAAGAAGACGCGTCAGTCAGCTGGCTTCTTGATTGGCTACATTCCATTCCACGTCACAATCGGACTTGGGAGTTGTCAGTTTTGACCACAGACAAGAAGACTTTTGATCATAAATATTGAACACGTCTAATATTTACGATCGTCGGCCCGACCATTTTCCGAGCAGATTGTCGGGAGAAATTGACTCTTAACACACCTCACACCACAGGATAATCTTGTAGGATAATCTTTAGAGCCATCCGATAATCGGGCGTTTGCTGTCCTTGGTCGGAAGGGGGGAAATTGGGCCAAAATCGGCCAGATTATCTTTATGTGTGTACCGGGCTGCGATAAATGTACGGCGCTTGTAAGTCGCTTTGGATAAAGGCGTCTGCTAAATGTCAAAAATGTTAATGTAAAGTGTGAATGCTGTGTGTATGAATGACAGTTGTTTTGTTTTGTGCTGGTTCTGTTGGCCTCCAGTCCTTCCCGAGGCATGGCCCATGGAGAATGTGGCTCGTCTGTTGTTCCTGTGTGGGTACAGCGTGTGCTACAGCGTGCTGGCCAGCAAGGCCCTCAATGGACGCCTGTTTGAGAGCTCACGACTCTTTGTGTACCTCACACTGGTCAGTCACTGCTGCTAAATAACTTTATTATCTGCTCTAGGGTTCCGGTATCTTTTAACCTAAGAGACACATTTCCCCCATTTTGTGCCCACTTAACGGAAGGTATTGCCTGAACCGGCCTGAGCTACTGACATTTCTGGTTACCCCTCTCAGGTGTGTGAGAAGGACGGGTACTGCATGAACTGGTCCGTCAGGATGCTGCAGCAGGTGTGTGAGGTTTTCTCCTCCTCTGCTGACAAGTGGTCCTTCATCCAGGCCGTGGAAAACATGTTCTCAGACGTTGGCATGGAGATGTACGAGATTATGGTGGCTGGTGAGTTGTTATAGGCACTTAGACTATCGTATCAGATCAGGGTCCAGATTCCTTCAAGCTTTGTGGCACTAAAATAATAAGTTAAGGGCATATTATTTGGGAACACATTAATAGAAAAACAGTTAAAATAAGTAGACATATGCGGATTTCTAACTGTCAACGATCTTGTCACAGATAACGATCAAGAAGACTTGGAGATCTTCCAGAGCCTCTGCTGCCTCCTCAACGCCAGTGCTCACCTCCACACTGTGATTCTCTATATGTTCCTCACAAAAGAGTGAGATCGAGGAGAGGAGTAGTTACATTGTAATGAATTTAAACCATTTGATCTCTGTCTTCCTTACATACAAAGAACATATAGGGAATATTGTATATTGTAACAAGGTGTTTGAATTATTCCCCCTGTATATTATTTCCTGTAATTCCCAAGGTGGCATTGTCTGGCTAAGGTTGGTCCCCCAACCACACCCTCCTGTTACACAGACACGTTTAATGTGTTGAGGTGCTGGAACACATCAGTAAGATACACAACTCGTGTGAGCCAGATTTCGTTGTCTAACAGCTCACTATAAGGAAAGTTATTCTCTGACCGGAAGGTTGTGATTTCTGTTCTGAGTTCGTAAAAGTGTGACAACACCTTTCCCCTCGATATCCAGCGAACACCTGTACATGCTCAGATACCGGCTGTTGTTGGCACTCCGTGTAATGTGGTTCACCATTTTGACGGCATCTTTCAAAGTATCATCAAGCACTGGCTCCACATCCTTGGCTGCTAATGCCTCCATGCAAAAAGCAGTGGTTCCATGTCACATTCGGAGCCCTCACAAATTCTCTTCACCACCCCTGAATGTTTCCTGGTCATGGAGGCAGCGCCATCAGTTGTGATTCCCATGCACTGTTCCCAGTTTAGGCCCACCAAACCCAAGTACAAATCCAGTTCTGAAAATGTCCTCTGCATTTGTAGCGGTAGGGAGATCTCTACTTCAGAGAAATTGCTCCTGTAAGTCTCCCTCCCATACATGTCACATAAAAAAGTAAAATGACATGGTTAGAAATATCTGTGGATCCATCCATCTGTAAAGCATAGTACGGTACTTATGTATGTTATTTTTGGTTCTTTATAACACTCTTGGCGATCATTAGGCGGAGGTGCCACATATCAGCCTTTTGGGTTTTCTTGCCTCCTCCTGCACTGTTTATTTATTGTGTTCTGTCAACTGTGTACCTTCTAAATGTGTGCTAAATAAATAAAATACATTTTAAAATAATTTAAATGGTAAGCACTTGCCTGGATGGGCAATGGGGTCTTATGTCACCAGACATTTCTTCAATGCGCCGACCGATGGTATCATTCGATAGTGGTATGGTCCTCAGCTTATCCGCTGCCGATTGATCTAGCACCTGTCTGACCATGTCCATGGTTGCAGGTAAGTGAAGCTCTTCTGCTATTGTGTGGGGTATTTTCTCCTTTGCAATAAGGTGAGCTACGTGGTAAGATGCGCGGAGTGCCTGTGCTTGTTTGGAACATGATGATGTTAGGCGCTTCTGCGATGCCCTCAGCTCCTGGAGTCATCTTTGAAAGTACTCGACAGGTTTCTCTTTGTTCATGGGGTGTTTTGTTTTCAAATGACGTTTACATTTTGATGGTTTCATGCTGTCTTGTGCGAGCACATCACCACATACCACTCACTGGGGTTTCAGTCCCTTTTTATCAATGTAGGTAAATCCAAATGTAACATACTCTGGGTCAAATTTGCGCTTTGCCATATTTAGCTTGTGCTCAAATGACAGTGTCGTAGAAAACTTTTTACAGTAGTGTCGTGTATTCTTATTGATTATGAATCAAAGAACAGTTAGTTTAAGATAATTTAATTAGTTACAGGCAGGTTTATACATTACATCTGTTCTCCATGGACATCAGGGTGGGAAGAGAACGCTTGTCGTTCCTCTCTCCCCGTTCCCCTCCAGAGGGGAGGGGCCAGCGTGCATGTGTGTCCCTGCCCACCCCCCAAAGGTCCCTGCTGGTCATCTGTGTCCCTGCATGCCCTGGCATGTGTGTGTGTCTAAAACATACCACATATTCATACATAGATCATACATACTACAGAAATATACTACACATCCCCCCTCGGACCACCCAGAGGGTGTTCCGAAACTAAACTACCATAAAACAAAAACAAAAACACAAAACCCCACAAAACATCCCAAAAAAAAAAAAAAAATCTTTTTTTTTTTTTTTTTTTTTTTTTTTAAAATAAAATTAAAAATTAAAAAATAAACAACAACAGACAGAAAAACTACACCAACACACAACACAAGAAGCACAATAACACAGACCAACCCAGGACCAGTATTAGGAACCAAAGATATCATAAACAAAAAACAGAAAACCAATAATAAAAAGAATTTTGAAAATAACAATCACAATTAAACTAAACACAGTTCATCATGCACAAATCAATACAGAAACTTCCAACGACCGATGTTTTCTTTGTCCTTGAAGCGTCGGGGTCAGAGGTTACTAGCACTTGTACCCAGTTGGAGAACAGCCTTTACCGCTGTCTCAGATTGATAACACTTCCATAGTCAGGAGCTTTCCATTTTCGTTGCGCTAGGAACAGAACCTCTCTCCTAGCTTTGTATAACCACCACATCACTTCTCAACTGACCTCAAACACACGATATAGAAACAAACAAACAATACACAAATAATGACATTCAGTTATCATAACACATAATTCTCCAACAGTAAGCATAGGACAAAGGGAATGCATTAATGCATAGATCTTCACCTCAGGTGAGGACTAGTCTTCTGAAAAGTTCATTAACGTGGACTGAGTGACTGATTTTCCAAAAACAGTCAATGAGGCCCTGTCTCCTAAGAAAGTCAAAAATCATGTCTGCTATAATAGGTGCTCCTGTCTTAGCAAAATAAGTTTCCCATGCCCCTAAGACCGTTTCCAGCCATGCTATCATCTGCTGTCCATTCCCGTCGTTCCCTTTGATCTGCTGCTTCACTACCCTATTCATAGTCTTTAATCTTTTCCTAACTGGTCGTCGTCCGTCAGTGTCATTGAGGTTCAGGTAGCCGCCTGGTCCCCTCCCACGCTGATCAAGGTCTGGGGAGTCGCCCTCAGCATCATCTGAAGCATGGTGCAGGCACTCGCCAGCATCCCCAGTAGCACAGGTGTCCAGGCTTTGGACACCCCCAGGCTGGACCTCCAGACTGTCAACACTCTCTGCTTCGTTGGTTTCTGGTTCATTGGCATCTGGACAGCTTTCCGCTGTCCCCTCGGTTTCAGGCACTGCCGGTAATGTCACTGGCTGTAACACTGGCATCGCCACTGGCTCTGGCAACACCACAGCATCTCCTCGTAGCTCCTCCTTCTCAGGTTCTCTGGGGACCTCGGCACCTGTTGGCACAACATCCTGCCTACTCTGTACATCCACCCCCCTGTCCACCACCCGTGGCCCTATTGGGGTAGGGATATGCCCAGACACCACTGGTGTACCCACTCTGATGTTGTTTCTCCAACAGACCCCACATTGACCTAAAGCATGGTCAATCTGTTCCATCAAATATGGACTCCAAAACCCATATTTCTTGGTGATCTTGCGTCTCACCTCCCCCCTAGCCACATGTGCTAATCCATGGGCTTCCTGTATTAACATGCCTAATAAATCTGAGGGTGCTACAACCAACCCCTCATGATTCCTCCATAGACCTGTGTCATCCTGACTTGCCCCCCTTGCTAGCCAAACGCTCTTGTCTAACGTAGTTACTCTACTCTGTAACATCAATAAATCCTCAAGTGTGACCATGCCCTGTAATTGCTTTTCATGTGTGACCAGAAGACCTTTACCTGCCTTGTCTGCTCCTGTAATGGCTTTGGCTGCATCTTCTGCAGCCCTGTTACCTTGTGTGACATGTGATGAGTCAGACCTGTGTGTGGCACACTTCACTATAGCTAATTCCTTTGGCTTCATCATGGCTTGTAACAGCTTCATGATCTGTGCGTGATGCTGTATAGGCGTACCATCAGTTCTCTTAAAACCCCGCCCCCTCCATACAGCTCCATTAAAATGACAAACATTATGTGCATAGGCAGAGTCGGTGTACACTGTCACTCTCCGTCCGGTTCCCAAGTTGCATGCTTCTGTGAGGGCAATCAATTCAGCCAACTGAGCCGAGCAAGGCTGAGGAACTGCCTCAGCCTGTTCTACAATAAACTTTGAATTCTGTGCTTTAACTAAGGAATACCCAGCGCACAACGTTTCTCCTACCCCGTAACAAGACCCATCAACCCAATATTCTATATCAGCTCCCTTTAAAGGCAAAGCTTGTAGGTCTGTTCTATGCTTAATCACTCTGGCTGTCGATGGAATCTGAACACCGGATGGCACCATCACCTGACAACCGTCAGGTGTGCATTTTACTGTACAGTTCAATTGGCATAGAGCATCTCTCCCTAGCAGCCCTGTTGGCGTGTGTTCTGACACAAGTGTTGACAGAGTTGCTCTCTGTCCCTTGTACTCTAAGTCTACAAGCTCAGTTGTAGGAATCAGCTGTTTAATTCCCTCAAATCCGATTGTCTTCACATATTCTCTAGACATAGGGAGGTGCGTGGCGCCTTCAGGCTTCTGTGTCACCACCAGCTGGCACCTCCCACTCGGATCTTCCGGGCACCCCTATAGGCCAGCTGCTGGGCCTCCGTAAGGGTTCATCACTCCTGGAGCAGGTGTAGTAGGGGGCCAATATCCTCCTCCTTGGCTCCCCCCTGCGCCCCCCTGGGGCCTGTTGCAGCAGGCACAGGCTAGATGTCCATTCTGGTCGCATTGGCATAGTTCTAGCACCTCCTTCCCTGCTGCTGTCCATCCCCCTGGTGGTGGTCCTTGGCCAGGCTGTGTGTACATCTGGTATGGAACCGCTTGCACCCCTGGTGGCCCTTGTGGGTATGGATACCCCCCTTGTGGCCCCTGTGGGTAGGACTGGTAAGTAGCAGGATACCCCCCTTGTGGCCCCTGTGAGTAGGACTGGTAAGTAGCAGTCTGCACTCCAGGTGGCTGTTGCTGTGGGGCTAAAGCCTGCACTCCCTCTATGTTCCTCTCGCTTTCAGTCAATTGCAAATGAGTCAATATTCTGAGGGATTCTTCGTCTCGTGCCTTCTGTATCTGAATGTTCTTTCGATATAATTCAACTTGATGAGCTACGTGGTCTATATAAACAGCTTTGTTCATGTGTCGTAGCCCCACCACTTCTGCTAGCTTATCCTTAACTGGGGTAGGAAGCCCTTCTTGTATTTTTTCCCTGATTATGGATTTTTCTAAGGGGTTATCTTCAGCGTCTTTCCCTGTCACACTTCTCCATTGAGAGTGCATACGGGCAATATAACCCCTGGGATTCTCATCCCCCCCCAGTGGCTTCACAATGATATTGTCTGGGTGAATGTGAGTAGGGTAGGTCTCTCTGATTGCTTTCCACAGCCTGCCTCTGTTTGCTGCGAAGAGCTCTGGATCATAAACTGATGTATTGATATATCTATGAAGTCCTGCCTTCATCAATATTTCCTGCATTGTATCCAATCCTGCAATAAAAGCTAAGAGTCTTTTCAGGTCTCCCATCGCGGCCTGCGTTCCTATCAGTATCACGTCGACTTGCGCCGTCCAAGAATGTCCTCCCTCTTGAAGAACTGGGAGTTTCTCGATCACTTCAGACAAATCTGTATGATGCCACGGATGATATTCCATCTTGTTACCCCGAATCAGCACTGGACAGTTCTTTAATGTATTTGATGACATTCGGTGACAATCTCCCTCTTTCTCCGGGCGTCTTCTCCCACCTTTCCTTTCGGCTGTGGCTATCATCTTCCTGCCCTGCGCGTTGTAGCCTCCATCTGCATTGTCGTCATCACTTGAGTCTGCACTGCCATCTTCGCTGTCATCTTCCTCGTCACTCCTGTCGTCCCCTTTTCCCCTTGGCTCCTTCTTCTTCTTCTGGGAATGATCCTCCAGTGCCTTAGCATAGGGAGGGGGACTGGGGGCAGGACACTGAGCTATTTTCTGTCCCTCTACCTTAAATAGATCTAAAATAGCTAACTCTAACTTGCGTTTCTCTGATCTAATCTTTCCTCTTTGATGTGCTTTGTGCCCATTGATAAGTATCTCCAATGTTGCAATTAATTGTAAATTAATGCTGCCCTCTTTCGGCCACGGCTGTTCAATGTATGCCCAACGGCTATTCCATTTCGTAGACATTTTGCTAATTTCCCTAACAAGAGGATTCATTTTTTCCACTACAGCCATAGGGGATAACGTAGCCAACATTCCACGATGTTCACTAATATCTTTTAACAGCTTCGTGGAATTCGACCCCATTCTACTTGGCTCAATATGCTGACAATATTCTATATTAGATAAGGTGTACGCTTCTTACAACCCACCTTATTTTGTCTTGTTTGCTAAACAAATGCTAGTCCAATATAACTGTATTGACCATCCCCACAAAAACCCTGCAACTTCAGAATAACAGACTTGCCTCTTGTGTATGTCAGTGCAGTATTAACTTAAATCTAATAGCTGTGTAAGTACTTTATACTTAAATGTGTTTCCTAATTGTTTATGAATGTGTCACTTAATTACTCATTCAATACTAATTACAGTTCTGGTCAACACAATTATTAAATCACAAAGGCTGATCACACCTAAGTATTCACCGATCCACAAAAACCCTTTTACTGCTCAACTATAAAATATGTACTATTCTGCTATTCCTTAATCAAACACTGTGGAAATGACCTAACTAAAATAAAAGATGTAAATTACAAATATTAATCACAACCTGTAAAGGAATCGACTTGTCATTGGGAAAAGAATGAATGATTAATTATTAATTACAATCTGTACAGAAATCGACTTGTTAAGTGAAAGGAATGAATGATTAGTTAGAATTATTCACTATATCATCATATACATTGATTTAAAACTTATGGAATCAATCAATTGTTTTGGGAAACAGAAAATGAATGATCTGAATAATTAATTCAACTGATAAGTAATTAATTAAATTAATTAAAGTAATTTAATATAGAACAATCATTTAACCATCTATTTATTAATGTATCGGACTGTTTCATCGACCTCAGCTGTATCTCCCTGAGGATTCAGTGTTTTAAAATGTATTGTCGTATTTCGACCAGCAGATGGAGCTGTGCTCCGGCTAACGCGCATCGATTGCGCATGCGCCAACTCTTAGCCAAGGCTATGAATGTTTTAACCGTAACTCTAAACTATTTAAAATACCCCGAGATCAATTCACCATATCTCTATCTTAAATACTATAGTCTATGTAATGCAACAATCACACGCAACCCCCCTACGTGTCCGAAGCCTAAAGGCCAGAGACAGAAAGCAGGCGGCTCAATTTAACAACCCTTTTGTCCTTGAGAAACCACCGCGTGTTTGTAGCCTGCCCTCATAAAGATGGCCTCTGTGTGTGTCCTTTAGACTCTCTGACACACTGCAAATGGCGTCTAAATGCAAATGGCGTCTAAACTCCGCTGAAAGTACACTGCACGTTTCCCTCATAAAAATGGCGTCTAAACTCCGCCGACAGTACACTGCAACACCCTCATAAAAATGGCCGCCCACACAATAGCGTCCTCTCACACAGACAAAGAGAAATGGCGTCTACAGTTCTGCTCATATGTTTTTCACTTCTACAATATAAAACAGACTACCCAGTCCTCCAACACATAAACACAACCTCACCGAATTTTACACAAACACACACACGATATTCCAATACCGTACAAACAAACCTTACCATTAAACACTATATTTTACAAAAAACGGACTTCCAAGTCCGGCTCTCACCACCCATCAAAGATTTATGAAAAGTTTGCATCTATTCCAACAAGATTACCGTTACACAGATTCTTTTGACTATAACTTATCTGAGATTTACAGTTTGTTTTAAACACACCAATCGACTAGAGAGAGATTTCTGCAGAAAATCTGCCTTCTTTGTTAGATTGAAGTTCGCAAAATACTGTAAATTAAGTTACATTTATCTCCGTCGCTTGCTCGCCATTTACTGTCGTGTATTCTTATTGATTATGAATCAAAGAACAGTTAGTTTAAGATAATTTAATTAGTTACAGGCAGGTTTATACATTACATCTGTTCTCCATGGACATCAGGGTGGGAAGAGAACGCTTGTCGTTCCTCTCTCCCCGTTCCCCTCCAGAGGGGAGGGGCCAGCGTGCATGTGTGTCCCTGCCCACCCCCCAAAGGTCCCTGCTGGTCATCTGTGTCCCTGCATGCCCTGGCATGTGTGTGTGTCTAAAACATACCACATATTCATACATAGATCATACATACTACAGAAATATACTACAGTAGAAAGGCTGATTACAATAGGCTCTACCAATATTGCTTGCCTTGCTTCCACAATTTCTACAAGATACAACTGGACATATTGTGATAAAATATGTGGGTCCCCTGATTTAGGGGTATTGGTAAAATGTCAGGAGAGGGAGCGCACAAAACACACAGCCAGAAAGGTGTATTATAACAGCCACTTTATTATTATGGGCGATGATCAGGCGGACATTGATTCGGAGGACGGCATAGTTCAATAAGTTAGACTTGGTTTCCCTAATTACCATTACAAACAGTGTACAAAAAAGGCACTCTCTATTGGAGCCACAGCACGCTTATAAAGCCACACATAGAAGCATGCTCATATCGAGCCACAGCATAACCAAACCATAAGCTACTAGTCAGTATAAACAAACGCATGATGTCGATTAGCTTCATTAGCTGGCTGGCTAGCATTTGTAAACCGATTCTCAATCGCACGGAGCTACAACGTCCGACTGAATACACACATCAGTGTTGTCAGAATAGTTACAGAATAGTTTAGCTACACTAGTAAAAGTACAAACAAATGCATGTTGTCGATGCGCTAGCTAGCATTCCTTGCTAATACTTACGAGATCACCTCCCCCCATCTTGACAACTAGTCCTCTCGCCGTCCAACAGAGAAATCCGATATGAACAAAACCATAGCTCCCTATGGCACTGAATAAACGTTATCAGCTTTTCGTCATCCATTTTTACATACACGTAGCCTACGTACAGTAAAGTAAATATAAATGTTGGGTTGCCAGATGTCCGGTTTTCAGTGGACAGTGTCTATACAACATGTGTATAATTTGGCTGGTCATTCAGTCGTGCTAGATTAGAAATCTGGCAACCCCGTGCAGCCAAAAACTATATCGTAGATGAGTAAACTAATATAATATATATAGTAATCAGTGGCGTAGCGGACGGGCCCGCAAGCGACGCACCGCGGGGGGGCCCCAGCCACTAGGGGGCCCCCTAACATTGGATCCAAACTTTTTTTTTTTTTTTTTTAATAATTTAAAAAAATATAAAACAAAGAAAATAAGTGGCCCTTCATTGTGTCAACCTTAATTTTAATATATAGGCCTATATTTTAAAATATATACATAGTTAGCCGTATCCAATAGCAACATGACTTTGACGTCACACGTAGGCAGCGAGACACAAGGAAAATGAGCAAGCGAAAATACAATACAAAGTACAATAAGCATTCTTTAGGTGGTGGTAGATTCTCTATTCGGACATTATAGCCGCTATATGTGGGACTGTCGGTCCGATATTGTAAAAAAATAAAATAAAAAATGTATGTTTACGGAAGTACATGTCTCAAGTATTATCTCGGCGGTTAGTCGAGTGAAAGAAAAACAACATACAGATGATAATTCACACAATATAATACCACGAAAGCGTACAGCACTAAACAATAACATTTATTTGGGCAGCATCATACTCAAACTCAGGCAGAAGGGCAGGGTCCGGCCAGGTTCACAGTCACAGGCTGTCAGTTTTTCTATTCTACTATTCTATTCTACTTCTGCTGTCTGCGTCTCCCTGGGTATTCCTAGACCAGATGGCAAACATTAAAGAAATGCCACAATATACCAGGACTTAAGAAACGAGATGTCCAACAAAGGATTTGACTAACCCTGGCCAATTTTACGCAACAAGTAGACTCTGATGCAGCGGAGACAGGGTTGTCAGATGGGCTGGTTTTTGGTGGATTTAGAAGTTTTTAGATTGGTTAGGTTGGAAATTCTCAATCCCATCTGGCAACCCTTAGCGGAGAGTCTGCAGCTTGTATGTTTACAGATATCGCGCTGCTGTGCACACCACACTTTGTTAAAAGAAATAAAGCTTGTACTTTTCTACTTATAATACATGCTACTGATGTAGTCTACCATTTGGTTTTAGCTATTGCTCTCACTTGTTTGTAGCTTTTGCTAAGTCAAGCATTTAGAATGTAGAGTGCATATTGCGAAATTTCGCAACGTCAATAACGCATCGGCTTCTAAAAAACGCTCGTTTTTATTTATTTTTATTTTTATTTTATTTTACTCCGTTGCGAAAGGGCCCCCACCGCCACCTTGCGGGGGGGCCCCGGGATTTTGCGCTACGCCACTGATAGTAATATATAGTAAACTAATATAATATATATACTATAGTATATATTATAAGTATAAATAACGTTACTTGTTCAAAGATTTACACTGAAAAGAAGATGAGGTTTACCAAATGGCATCCATTATCCGTTGTGTCCAGTATGTATTTGAAATATATGATATGAAAATGAAATGATAATGTTGTACATCATAAACCCTTCATGTACTATATCAGACCTTTTGGGTCAGACCTTCAGCCTTTAACTTCTTTCAAAAAAGGAGACAGTCAAAAATGTATGCTCCAGTCTCTCTCCCTGTTATGAGTGACTCAATTAATTTAGATAGACCAGTTGAAGTTTTCCCAATTGTCCCATTGTGATGCAATAATCCGTCGCACCACAAACTTTTACAACATTTGCAAAATTTGACAGTGCGAAAAAACTCGCACGCCATGTGCTTTGTCCCATTCAAAATGAATGGAATCGAATTTTCGCCGTGCGATTAAAATCGGGGCCTTGTGCATTGGGATGCGATTTTCTCATAGACTTCCATTCAAACTTCAAAATGGAATGTTGTCGTGCAACAGAAATCGCACGCCGTGTGCATTGGCCTTAACTTAAGGCTACAGCATTAATTTACATTAAACTATTGTCAGAAGTTGACGAAATGACTTCAGTTGTGAATGAGATTCAACAGCAAATAAAGAGTTGAATATTATTATTATTAGTGATGTTTACTTTTGGCGCGAGATGCCGACCCACATACCTCCCGAGGGAATTCAACACGGTGTACATAACATCTGTTTACATTGCGCCTAGCGCGGATGGTAGCTTAGCATTGGCGCGGCTACATGACGTCATCAGTAGTGGACAGAGCGCAGACCCACAGGCAGTTCATATAATCGCCGGGGACTTCAATCATGCTGAGTTGCTGACCTGAAGGTAGTACTACCGAAGTTCTATCAGCATGTTAAATGTGCAACAAGAGGAGAAAAAACACTGGATAAGGTATACACCAACATCAAGCTTGCTTACAAGGCTAGACCGCTAGCTCATCTAGGCATGTCTGACCACTTGTCAATCCTCCTGATCCCAGCCTACACTCCCATGAGGAAAAGTGCTCCCATCACCACTAAGACTGTCAGAACCTGGCCAGCAGGGTCCGCTCCACTGCAGATCTGCCTGAATGACACCTCATGGCAGGAATATGAGCATGAGGACCGTCGTCGGTTCTGAACCACATATAGGGCTTTCACACCGGGAAAGAACCGTGCCGGTTCGCGTTCGGAAACCTCTGAACCTTGGTGCTGTCTGGCGAACGAGCCCGCGTTCATACCAGTGTAACCTGAACCATACGCTGAACCATACGCTGAACCATCAACGCTGGGTGATGAAGGGGCGGGATAAACAAAACAATTCACAACTAGATGGCAGCTACTTCACTGGAAAAGAGGATAATATCTTCCACTACTACAGTATCTGAAATAAACACAATTTTCTGTGAAACAAAACAAAAGACACTTTCTATATGCGTTCTTTTACTAATCAGCTGCTCCATTACTGGAATAGAAATGGCTTACGAAATTCGCGTTTGCGCATGTCCGCGCGCGTGTGCGTGTGTGTGTTTGCTGAGCATGTGAGGAAGATAGAGAGAATAATTACACTTTTGATATTGTTTTTGATCACTAATGATTAGATTTAGATTAGATTACATTTTGTCTACTTCCTCCTTGCTGGTCTCTGCAGCCTAGAATAGGACACACCCACTGACGACGTGACTGTTCTACGTTTTGGTTCGCGCTTGAGAACCACTATTTTTTGGTGCCCGCTGCGAACCAACTTTTCAGGTTCCGAACCAATTGAGCTTCGGTCTGAACGCGCCGGCCGGTTCCAGACTTGGTTCGCGAACGCGAACCGGCACGGTTCTTTGCCGGTGTGAAAGCCCTAATAGTGAACTGCACCAACTCAGCCACCGTGGACAAACGTGTCCGGGTCTACCCCAACACGAAGCCATGGATGACTGTGAAGGTCCAAAAACTGCTCAAGGAGAGGGACAACGCCTTCTCAGCGAAGGACACACTGCTGTACAGCACCACCAGGGCTAACCTAAAGCGTGGCATCCGGGAGGCCAAGGCAGACCACAGAGAGAAGATTGAGGAATGCTTCCTGAGCAACGACTCCAGGCGGGTGTGGCAGGGGGTTCAGCACATGACAAACTTCAGAGCCAACAGGCTCACAGCCGCGGAGGACGACCCCCTGCTGGCGGAAAAGCTGAACTCCTTCTACGCCCGGTTCGACGAGGGGCGAACGGAGGTAACCACAACACAAACACCACTCTCTCCAGCTCTCAGCAGCCTCACCCTCACAGAGCATGAAGTGAGACGCGTGCTGAAGGCGGTGGACCCCAGGAAAGCCTCAGGGCCGGATGGCGTCCTGGGACGGGTGCTGAGGGACTGCGCCGACCAGCTGGCCGGGGTTTTCACCAACATCTTCAACCAGTCCCTGTCCCAGGCCACCATCCCACCCTGCCTGAAAACCTCAACTATCATCCCAGTCCCGAAGAAAAGCACGGTGAGCTGCCTAAACGACTACCGCCCGGTGGCACTCACACCAATCATCATGAAGTGCTTCGAGAAACTAGTCCGGGCCCACATAGTCACACGCCTCCCGCCCAACCTGGATCCATACCAGTTCGCCTACAGAGCCCACAGGTCCACAGAGGACGCCATCGCGACGACTCTCCACTCCACTCTATCCCACCTGGAGAGGGGAAACAGCTACGCGAGACTGCTCTTTGTGGACTTCAGCTCTGCCTTCAACACCATCCTTCCAGACAGGCTAGTGACCAAACTACTAGACCTGGGACTATCACACTCTATATGTGCATGGATCAAGGACTTCCTGTCTGACCGCCCCCAGAGGGTGCGGGTGGGCTCCCACACCTCCACAGCCCTCAGACTCAGCACTGGGTCCCCCCAGGGCTGCGTGCTAAGCCCCATCCTCTACAACCTCTACACCTACGACTTCACCCCCGTCCACCCCAGCAACTCCATCGTAAAGTTTGCAGACGACACCACCGTGGTGGGCTGCATCTCGGGGGGGGACGAGGCGGCGTACAGGGATGAGGTGGAGCAGCTGGGCAAGCTGTGCAAGGTTAACAACCTGCTGCTGAACCAGTCAAAGACCCAGGAAATCATCGTGGACTTCAGGAGGAAAAAATCTGAGGTCCAGCCCCTGCTCGTCGATGGAGGGAGCGTGGAGAGAGTCTCAACCCTCCGATTCCTGGGGGTGCACATACAGGATGACCTGTCCTGGAAGACCAACACAGCAGCCATCATCAAGAAGGCACAACAGCGGCTCTACTTCCTGAGAGTCCTCAGGAAAAACCACATCGGACAGGAGATGCTTGTGACCTTCTACCGCTGCGCAGTGGAGAGCATCCTCACCTACTGCATCTGCGTGTGGTTCTCCAGCTGCACAGCCGCAGAGAGGAATGCGCTACAGAGAGTGGTGAGATCGGCCCAGAAGATCACCGGCGCCCCCCTCCCCTCTCTGGAAGAGCTGTACAACACACGCTGCCTCAGGAAGGACTCCAAGATCTCCAGAGACCCATCCCACCCTGGGTACGAACACTTTGCTCGGCTGCCCTCGGACAGGCGGTTCAGGACCATGTTCGCAAGGACAAACAGACTGAAGCTCAGCTTCTACCCCAGGGCCATTCAGGCCCTGAACACAGCAAAGACCTAGGTTCTAGGCCCTGGACAATCTAGATAATTTGATGGCAGCTACTAGATTGAAATCAAGTGCAATACTGAAACACAACTATGAACATTTCAAACCTGCAAACTGCGACACTTTAAATGAATGTGCAATAACACTATGTGCAATATGACAACCCTCGGGTACATAAGGTTCAGAGATAGGAAATGTTAGAATAGGTATAGCATAGCATAGAGTACAGCACAGTGTTTTATTTGTATAGTATAGTATAGTGGATAGTGTACATAGCCTTTATTTATGTAAACCAGCTCCTTTCCCTTCTTGTTTTTAGTTTTTTTTTCCTAGCACCAGGGGAGCCCCCTTTCCCAAATTTCGTTGTATGGTACCTGTACTATATTAATGACAATAAAGACCATTCATTCATTCGAGATGACGGCGCGAGCTGGTCGTATTTCGCGGTAGCGCTCCTTGGGTGCGTTCGTAAATTTGCTCTGAGAGCGCCGGAACGCACACTGGGTTCAACGTCATAAAGGGACCAAGTAATTTGATTGGACAACAGGCATTCCATGAGTGCTGATCAGATTTCCAGAGCGTGTTTACGAACGCACCCCTTGTTGTTCAGCGAGTGTCCTCGCGAGGGAGCAGGAACTGTGCAGCACACAAGCTCAATAGCAGCTCGCTGGCTGAGGTAAAACTGTCGGTGACTTGAGTTTAGATATATTATAGTATATATATTATATTGTCTCATGTCAGTGGTGTCAATATTTACCTGAACACATAACAGCTTGTGAAGGAGCATTTAAAGCTCAGTAAGGCATTAATTTCAAAGGTTTATTGACAAGTGCCATTCTCCTCAGCTGGGTAAGTTCATGCAGCTATCCTAGCCAGCAACTTTTCAGTTTGTGGCTAACCACCAAGTTTAACTAACTAGCTATTTCCTTTCGCTTCTAGATTATTTGTGGGACAATAAAGGCTTGACAGTATTCCAGTTATTATGGCGAAAGTGACAAGGAAATTCACGGTGACCCACAAGTATCACCGCAGACGCCGGCCGTATCCTGTCAGAACCATCACGACCCGCAGTCAGAGTCGTCAGGTTCGGGCCAGCGACTGTTTCTTTGAGCGGCTGGCCCCCGAGGTCTTTGACATGATCCTGGACAGACTCTCTGGTGGGTTCTGTTTGCTTTGGACATTTTTCAGGATGGGTGAATTATGATTATTTAGATGAGACATATCTATGAGGCTGAACTATTCTGATTGAAGCCGTTACCAGGGGCAGGGTACTAAAAATGGTCTTAAATATGTATAGCTCCAATGACGTGCATCTGAATTAATGAGATGTTTCTCCCTGCCTCGTTGTTTGTTGTGGTAAAGTGTTGCAGATCAGTGTGTTGAGCATGGTGTCCAAGGCCATCAGTCGCTCCATCAAGGGCTATGTCTCCACTCAGACCTGGAGGAAGAGGAACATCGTACAGGGGTGTCATCACTCCACCGAGGTGTCCTCACTAGAACACTACACATCGCTGGGTGAGAGGCTCCTCAACAGCTCCTCAACAGCTACCATCCTTGCAAATGAACTGAACAAGTTTTACTGCAGATTCGAACTACAGTCTGCCCCCTCTACTACTGCCCCCCCTCCCCTCCCCCCCCTCTCCCCAACCTCCCCTCCTCCTCCCTTCTCTCCCCTGAGCCCCACCCCCTCTGCCCGCCCACAGTCTGCCCCCTCTACTACTGCCCCCCCTCCCCCCCCCTCTCCCAACCTCCCCTCCTCCTCCCTTCTCTCCCCTGAGCCCCACCCCCTCTGCCCGCTCACACCTCTCTGTCTCAGAGAGAGAGGTGAACCGCCTGTTCAAGAGACAGAACCCCCGGGAGGCGGCCGGTCCGGATGCTGTCTCACCCTCCATGTTGAAGTTCTGCGCTGACCAGCTGTCCCCTGTGTTCAGCAACATCTTCAACTCCTCCCTGGAGTGCTGTCAGGTACCAGCCTGCTTCAAGACCTCCACCATTATCCCTGTCCCCAAAAAGTCGAGGATCACAGGCCTGAATGACTACAGACCCGTTGCCCTGACCTCTGTAGTCATGAAGGTCTTTGAACGCCTCGTCCTTGCCCACCTAAAGTCCATCACAGACCCTCTCCTAGACCCCATGCAGTTCGCGTATAGAGCCAACAGGTCCGTGGAGGACGCAGTCAACATGGCCCTACACCATGTCCTAAAACATCTGGACACGGCCGGGACCTACGCCAGAATCCTGTTCGTTGACTTCAGTTCGGCATTCAACACCATCTTGCCACCCATACTGGAGTGTGGGCTCTCTGCACTGCAGGTGCCTGACTACACCTGCAGGTGGATCACGAGCGGGTGAAGCTCGGGAAGTCCATCTCTGAGCTGAGGACCATCAGCACCGGTTCCCCGCAGGGCTGCGTCCTGTCTCCCCTCCTGTTTTCCCTCTACACCAACTGCTGTACCTACAGCCACCAGTCGGTCAAGCTCCTCAAGTTCGCGGACGATACCACCCTGGTAGGGCTCATCTCCAAGGGGGATGAATCTGCTTACAGGAGCGAGATTGACTTGGTGGTCTCCTGGTGCACCCGGAACAACCTAGAGCTAAATGCTCTTAAGACAGTGGAGCTGATAGTGGACTTCAGGAGGAACCCACCCCCTCCCTCTCCAATCATACTGGGAGGCACTCCAGTCACCACAGTGGAGTCATGCCGCTTCCTTGGGGTGACAGTCTCTCGGGACTTGAAGTGGGGGCCCCACATCGACGCCCTCACAAAAAAGGCCCAGAAGAGACTGTTTTTCCTGAGGCAGCTCAGGAAATTCCACCTTCCTAAGACCACGCTGGTGAACTTCTACACGGCCATCATTGAGTCCATCGTCACCTCCGCCATCATCATCTGGTTCCCCGCTGCAGCGGCCAAGGACAAGGCCAAGCTGCAGCGGGTGATACGCTCGGCGGAGAGGGTGATTGGCTGCCCTTTGCCCCCCCTTGAGGCCCTGTTTAAAAGTAGGGCTTTGGGGAGGGCCAGGAAGATCATGGCTGACCCCGCACACCCAGGACACGGTCTCTTCGCCCCGCTCCCCTCAGGCAGGAGGGTGCGGTCCATAAATACTGTGAAGGTCCGACATACAAACAGCTTTTTCCCCACAGCCATCCGGCTCCTAAATGCCGCTGGCCCCCCCCCCTGACCTGACCCCTATCTATCTACCCTCCCTCCACCCCCACCCAGAGAGCTTTGCACTGTCTGGATATGAACACTTGAACACTTGATCTCTGCACTTTATATTTATATTAATTATGACTCTTGCACTTTGATGTTGGTTTGCACTGTCTTGTCCTGTCTTGCACCTGTCCTTCTGTAAACCGTGCTCCATGGTACCAAACCAAATTCCTAACATGTCTACATGTCATGGCAATAAAAGTCTTCTGATTCTGATTCTGATTCTGATTCTGATTCTGATACCAGACGGTGAGAGGGACAACATGGGCCTTCTCGGTTTCTACCTTAAAAAAACTGGTTGCACTTTTGTACAGTATATAAATCACTTGTTAGTAATTACATGGTGAAATTCTAATGTTAATAATAACAAATGAAATGCTTGTTTTTTGGTTGGCCAGAGTTGCAAGGCAAAGTGTATGTGTAGTGTAAGGGAATGTTCTTTCCAGGTTCGCTAGGCTGGCAGGAGCAGCGGCGTGCTGGGGTGGCCCAGTCCGACCTGGCCAAGGCTCTCATCCTGCTACACAGCGACCCGGAAGCCAAAGATTGGACCAGCGACACCATAATGGCCATCCTGGAGGAGCTCATAGATAACTGCAGTAGCCCAGAGGACTTGGCAACTTTGAATGATTATATTTTACACACCCAGGAATGGTAGACAAACCTTTTACACTCTTTTGTCTGTATACTGTATATACTGTATGTCTGGTCAGTCCACACGTACAGTATGTACCATTACCATAGGATTATAGATTTCACTAAGCAAATGGTGAGTGCAATGATGTGCGATGATGACTGATGTATAGATGATTCACTTACCTTAAGCCTGGTACACATATAAGGATTTTCTGATTATCTGAGAGAGACCCCACACATGAAGATAAAAAATCATGGATTGAACAGTCTTGATCGTATTGTGTGTGGTGTGCTCCAATATACAACCACATGCATAAAGATCTGTCCTCCGACAGTCTGGAGTCTCGCGTGAACAGGGTAGTAGTACCCTGACTGACCTGTAGAGGCAGCCATGTGCTACAGGGAAAATAAAGTGCAGAAGAACGAAAAGAAGAAGACGCGTCAGTCAGCTGGCTTCTTGATTGGCTACATTCCATTCCACGTCACAATCGGACTTGGGAGTTGTCAGTTTTGACCACAGACAAGAAGACTTTTGATCGTAAATATTGAACACGTCTAATATTTACGATCGTCGGCCCCGACCATTTACCGAGCAGATTGTCGGGAGAAATTGACTCTTAACACACCTCACACCACAGGATAATCTTGTAGGATAATCTTTAGAGCCATCCGATAATCGGGCGTTTGCTGTCCTTGGTCGAAAGGGGGGAAATTGGGCCAAAATCGGCCAGATTATCTTTATGTGTGTACCGGGCTGCGATAAATGTACTGCGCTTGTAAGTCGCTTTGGATAAAGGCGTCTGCTAAATGTCAAAAATGTTAATGTAAAGTGTGAATGCTGTGTGTATGAATGACAGTTGTTTTGTTTTGTGCTGGTTCTGTTGGCCTCCAGTCCTTCCCCAGGCATGGCACATGGAGAATGTGGCTCGTCTGTTGTTCCTGTGTGGGAACAGCGTGTGCTACAGCGTTCTGGCCAGCAAGGACCTCAATGGACGCCTGTTTGAGATCTCACGACTCATTGTGTACCTCACACTGGTCAGTCACTGCTGCTAAATAACTTTATTATCTGCTCTAGGGTTCCGGTATCTTTTAACCTAAGAGACACATTTCCCCCATTTTGTGCCCACTTAACGGAAGGTACTGCCTGAACCGGCCTGAGCTACTGACATTTCTGGTTCCCCCTCTCAGGTGTGTGAGATTGACGGGTACTGCATGGACTGGTCCGTCAACATGGTGCAGCAGGTGTGTGATGTGTTCTCCTCCTCTGCTGACAAGTGGTCCTTCATCCAGGCCGTGGAAAACATGTTCTCAGACGTTGCCATGGAGATGTACGAGATTATGGTGTCTGGTGAGTTGTTATAGGCACTTAGACTATCGTATCAGATCAGGGTCCAGATTCCTTCAAGCTTTGTAGCACTAAAATAATCTTAAAGTTAAGGGCATATTATTTGGGAACACATTAATAGAAAAACAGTTAAAATAAGTAGACATATGCGGATTTCTAACTGTCAACGATCTTGTCACAGATAACGATCAAGAAGACTTTGAGGTTAATTTCGTTGGTTATGAATCAAAGAACAGTTATTGAGTTTACGACGATTTAATCAAAGTACAAAACAGATATATATATACCAATAGCTGAGCCTGGTGTCTGGGCTGGTGGTCTGCTGGTCGGCTGGATAAGAGACAGATCTTCTCTCTCCTGCTCTTTTTGTTCCTCTTTTCATATGCAAATATCTACCAGTGATCCTATCACAGCCACTACAGATGCTTGCCCCACCTTCCCTAGAGCTGGTCAAGGGGAGAGGCCAGAGGCCAGAGTGTGTGTGTGTGTGTGTGCGTGTGTGTGTGTGTGTGTGTGTGTGTGTGTGTGTGTGTGTGCTTATCTGTGTGTGTCTGTGTGTGTGTTCGACCATGTGGTCTGTCATGCCTGTAGGCCCAAAGGCTCCGCTTTGGAACAAGGCGTCTGCCAAATGCCAAAAATGTAAATGTAAATGTTACAAAGCCTTATCATACAAATCCATGGTATGTGTGTGTGTTTCAAGTAACTTAAAATATACCACAACTTCTTCCAGAGACAGATCCAGAGACAGATCTCCAGCCTCCTCTTCGCCAGTGGTCAGCTCCACAGTGTGATTTTCTAGTCTACATGTTCCTCACAAAAGAGTGAGATCGAGGAGAGGAGTAGTGTATATTATATATATTATTATTATTATTATTATTATTATTGTTATATATTAATATATATTATATTATTATATAGAGTGATAAAGGGCATTATTTTGGGACCATGGGTTTTCCCTCAATGAAATAACATAACATTCTGTAGTATTACTTTCTTTCACAACAAACCGGATGTTCTGTCTTTGATTGTAATCTTTGAGAATCATCGTTTTTTTTTGTTATGCCTTTTATATATTTATCTATATCTATCTATATATCTATATCTATATCTATATATTTACAGTATACGTCTGTGTAAACTACTCTTCTGGATAGAGGTGTTCAACTTGTATTGTATTATGGTTATGTATTGATTATACTGTTGTTTCTGTATGAAATATAAAAACACATTTGCAGTATAAAGAGTTTATTCTGAATTGTCAATTATGTTAATAGACAGACCAATATACCATTTATTAGAAGTTTAAAGCAAGTCTCTGAGGCTACGTAAGTGGTCAGTCCTTTTGGTGATACAATAGAAACAATGCAATAGAAACAATGCAAATTGACTTGAGTAAATGCCATTTTAACACATTTGCCAATACAGAAGCTGACTGATTTAATATGAATAAATATCACAGCATATTTCATGGCATAAAAAACAAGCAGTGACAAATACAATTGAGAAAATGTTTGAGAAGGTAGAACTGTTTTCAACAGAATACATACAGTATATACAGGCCATGCCCACATTTGAAAGCACACTTAAGTGATTTGACCAATGAATTCAATGCTGTGACCATGTTCACAATGGTCCATGTTCAGAGTAAGTTGCTCAGCAGAACTTGACATCACACCTGGGGAATTGGCGTAGAAGGGAACAACTTAACTACCATGCACCAGATATGTACTGTAAATACAACACCAATGAACACTTCCCCTCTCAAAAAACACAGAATGAACACGAGTGGTACCCTATGTACTACCTTATTGTATATACTTGCTAGATACTGTATGTAGTTATTGGATGTCCACGAGGCATCATTTGCATTATCATCAATTAGCCGATCACAAATGTTAACAATAAATATCTCCTGAAGACAGATGGATAGCCTGGGTAAATTAGGCTGTAAACCTACATATCGATCTATAGTAGTCTAATTGCCTAGATATACAATAGATGACATCTATATTATTTCATACAAGTCACACTCTCTCACCTTAAGGCTACAGCATTAATTTACATTAAACTATTGTCAGAAGTTGACGAAATGACTTCAGTTGTGAATGAGATTCAACAGCAAATAAAGAGTCGAATATTATTATTATTATTAGTGATGTTTACTTTTGGAGCGAGATGATGCGGCGCGAGCTGATCGTATTTCGCGGTAGCGCTCCTTGGGTGCGTTCGTACATTTGCTCTGAGAGCGCCGGAACGCACACTGGGTTCAACGTCATAAAGGGACCAAGTAATTTGATTGGACAACAGGCATTCCATGAGTGCTGATCAGATTTCCAGAGCGTATTTACGAACGCACCCCTTGTTGTTCAGCGAGTGTCCTCGCGAGGGAGCAGGAACTGTGTAGCACACAAGCTCAATAGCGGCTCGCCGGCTGAGGTAAAACTGTTTGTGACTTTAGTGTAGATATATTATAGTATATATATTATATTGTCTCATGTCAGTGGTGTCAATATTTACCTGAACACATAACAGCATGTGAAGGAGCATTTAAAGCTCAGTAAGGCAACAATTTCAAAGGTTTATTGACAAGTGCCATTTCCTCAGCTGGGTAAGGCTTACGGTGTACTTACTTACTCTAGCTAGCAACTTTTCAGTTTGTGGCTAACCACCAAGTTTAACTAACTAGCTATTTCCTTTCGCTTCTAGATTATTTGTGGGACAATAAAGGCTTGACAGTATTCCAGTTATTATGGCGAAAGTGACAAGGAAACTCACGGTGACCCACAAGTATCACCGCAGACGCCGGCCGTATCCTGTCAGGACCATGACCACCCGCAGTCAGAGTCGTCAGGTTCGGGCCAGCGACTGTTTCTTTGAATGGCTGGCCCCCGAGGTCTTTGAGATGATCCTGGACAGACTCTCTGGTGGGTTCTGTTTGCTTTGGACATTTTTCAGGATGGGTGAATTATGATTATTTAGATGAGACATATCTATGAGGCTGAACTATTCTGATTGAAGCCGTTACCAGGGGCAGGGTACTAAATTGCATAAATATATAGCTCCAATGACGTGCATCTGAATTAATTAGATGTTTCTCCCTGCCTCATTGTTTGTTGTGGTAAAGTGTTGCAGATCAGTGTGTTGAGCATGGTGTCCAAGGCCATCAGTCGCCGCATCATGGGCTATGTCTCCACTCAGACCTGGAGGAAGAGGAACATCGTACAGGGGTGTCATCACTCCACCGAGGTGTCCTCACTAGAACACTACACATCGCTGGGTGAGAGGCTCCTCAACAGCTTTATTTGATTAATTTACCTTTATTTTACTTAGTTGGTTGGCCAAGAACACACATGTTTATAATAAACTAATATTCAGAGCCACATTATTTCTGCTGTAATTCTTTATCAGGTAGATAGACCAAAGTATTATTTCTATCTCCTTTCATAGGGGTTCCGATGAGGAAAGCAAGTGGTCCTGGTTGGCAAATATAGTCACTATGTTACATTCTTGTTGCTTTTGCTCATTGTTTCAGGTTTATTGTTCAAGAGATGTACCCTCTTGCTGCCAACAAAGGATAGGCTAACGTTCATATATAGCAAGTTTTCACAGGTAAGACAGAGAGGTGAGGGAGGACAGATGAGGCAATGTTTAGCTGTGTGTGCTCTACAAACATTCTCACATTTCTAAACAAACCAAACAGTTGACAACATTGAATAGATTGTTATTTTCTAGTTAACCTTACTTAGACTAACACAGTTGTTACCTCCCACTCAGGTTCCTTGCTTCATGATGGAAGAGTGCATTATATCAGTGCAATGCCGAGGCTTCTCCAGCTATGGAGCGTTTCTACAGGTGAGAGCCTAGTTACAAAGAACATCAGACAATTTAATATCAAAGGCTGAATCCTGTATTGAGATGGTTAATGTTTGACTGACAGACATTGATAGCCGGCTGGGAGGAGCTGGCGTGTCACAGAGTTTTCAACTTCCTGTGCGACTTCACAAATCTACCCCAGAAAATCATGTCAGTGGTCACAGGAAAGCCAGGTGAGTGTCTGTCCCTATAAGAGAGAGAGAGAGAGAGAGAGAGAGAGAGAGAGAGAGAGAGAGAGAGAGAGAGAGAGAGAGAGAGAGAGAGAGAGAGAGAGAGAGAGAGAAACAAAATTAGAAAGGCTAATTGAAAGAGTGTGAGAGACGTGAGTGATCCGTATGTCTTTTTTCTCCCTCAGGTTCATGTCAGCTGTTGGAGCAACAGATCCGTCTGTTCTGCAGACAGGTTCTGTTGGACCCCTGGAAGAACAGCAAGGACACTCTGTTCTGGCTGACCCGCATCCTGAAACCCTGGCCCATTGTCAGCCAAGCCCGGCTGCTGTTCATCCTCTACGGACCACTGCTACCAGACGGTGAGAGGGACAACATGGGCCTTCTCGGTTTCTACCTTAAAAAAACTGGTTGCACTTTTGTACAGTATATAAATCACTTGTTAGTAATTACATGGTGAAATTCTAATGTTAATAATAACAAATGAAATGCTTGTTTTTTGGTTGGCCAGAGTTGCAAGGCAAAGTGTATGTGTAGTGTAAGGGAATGTTCTTTCCAGGTTCGCTAGACTGGCAGGAGCAGCGGCGTGCTGGGGTGGCCCAGTCCGACCTGGCCAAGGCTCTCATCCTGCTACACAGCGACCTGGAAGCCAAAGATTGGACCAGCGACACCATAATGACCATCCTGGAGGAGCTCATAGGTAACTTCAGTAGCCCAGAGGACTTGGCAACTTTGAATGATTATATTTTACACACCCAGGAATGGTAGACAAACCTTTTACACTCTTTTGTCTGTATACTGTATATACTGTATGTCTGGTCAGTCCACACGTACAGTATGTACCATTACCATAGGATTATAGATTTCACTAAGCAAATGGTGAGTGCACCATCATGTGCGATGATGACTGATGTATAGATGATTCACTTACCTTAAGCCTGGTACACATATAAGGATTTTCTGATTATCTGAGAGAGACCCCACACATGAAGATAAAAAATCATGGATTGAACAGTCTTGATCGTATTGTGTGTGGTGTGCTCCAATATACAACCACATGCATAAAGATCTGTCCTCCGACAGTCTGGAGTCTCGCGTGAACAGGGTAGTAGTACCCTGACTGACCTGTAGAGGCAGCCATGTGCTACAGGGAAAATAAAGTGCAGAAGAACGAAAAGAAGAAGACGCGTCAGTCAGCTGGCTTCTTGATTGGCTACATTCCATTCCACGTCACAATCGGACTTGGGAGTTGTCAGTTTTGACCACAGACAAGAAGACTTTTGATCGTAAATATTGAACACGTCTAATATTTACGATCGTCGGCCCCGACCATTTTCCGAGCAGATTGTCGGGAGAAATTGACTCTTAACACACCTCACACCACAGGATAATCTTGTAGGATAATCTTTAGAGCCATCCGATAATCGGGCGTTTGCTGTCCTTGGTCGGAAGGGGGGAAATTGGGCCAAAATCGGCCAGATTATCATTATGTGTGTACCGGGCTGCGATAAATGTACTGCGCTTGTAAGTCGCTTTGGATAAAGGCGTCTGCTAAATGTCAAAAATGTTAATGTAAAGTGTGAATGCTGTGTGTATGAATGACAGTTGTTTTGTTTTGTGCTGGTTCTGTTGGCCTCCAGTCCTTCCCCAGGCATGGCACATGGAGAATGTGGCTCGTCTGTTGTTGCTGTGTGGGAACAGCGTGTGCTACAGCGTGCTGGCCAGCAAGGCCCTCAATGGACGCCTGTTTGAGAGCTCACGACTCACGACTCTTTGTCGAGCTCACACTGGTCAGTCACTGCTGCTAAATAACTTTATTATCTGCTCTAGGGTTCCGGTATCTTTTAACCTAAGAGACACATTTCCCCCATTTTGTGCCCACTTAACGGAAGGTACTGCCTGAACCGGCCTGAGCTACTGACATTTCTGGTTACCCCTCTCAGGTGTGTGAGAAGGACGGGTACTGCATGGACTGGTCCGTCAGGATGGTGCAGCAGGTGTGTGAGGTGTTCTCCTCCTCTGCTGACAAGTGGTCCTTCATCCAGGCCGTGGAAAACATGTTCTCAGACGTTGCCATGGAGAGGCAGCGCCATCAGTTGTGATTCCCATGCACTGTTCCCAGTTTAGGCCCACCAAACCCAAGTACAAATCCAAAAATGTCCTCTGCATTTGTAGCGGTAGGGAGATCTCTACTTCAGAGAAATTGCTCCTGTAAGTCTCCCTCCCATACATGTCACATACAAAAGTAAAATGACATGGTTAGAAATATCTGTGGATCCATCCATCTGTAAAGCATAGAACTTATGTATGTTATTTTTGGTTCTTTATAACACTCTTGGCGATCATTAGGCGGAGGTGCCACATATCAGCCTTTTGGGTTTTCTTGCCTCCTCCTGCACTGTTTATTTATTGTGTTCTGTCAACTGTGTACCTTCTAAATGTGTGCTAAATAAATAAAATACATTTTAAAATAATTTAAATGGTAAGCACTTGCCTGGATGGGCAATGGGGTCTTATGTCACCAGACATTTCTTCAATGCGCCGACCGATGGTATCATTCGATAGTGGTATGGTCCTCAGCTTATCCGCTGCCGATTGCTCTAGCACCTGTCTGACCATGTCCATGGCTGCAGGTAAGTGAAGCTCTTCTGCTATTGTGTGGGGTATTTTCTCCTTTGCAATAAGGTGAGCTACGTGGTAAGATGCGCGGAGTGCCTGTGCTTGTTTGGAACATGATGATGTTAGGCGCTTCTGCGATGCCCTCAGCTCCTGGAGTCATCTTTGAAAGTACTCGACAGGTTTGTCTTTGTTCATGGGATGTTTTGTTTTCAAATGACGTTTACATTTTGATGGTTTCATGCTGTCTTGTGCGAGCACATCACCACATACCACTCACTGGGGTTTCAGTCCCTTTTTATCAATGTAGGTAAATCCAAATTTAACATACTCTGGGTCAAATTTGCGCTTTGCCATATTTAGCTTGTGCTCAAATGACAGTGTCGTAGAAAACGTTACTAAAATATATTTTTTTTTAAAAACAGCTGTTGAGGTCTGAGTAGACTCTTTATTGCGAACAATAAAAAAGCAGATTCGCCGATTAGCTGGTTCGCAAAGCAGACCCTGAACAACATTAAGCTTACACCTTTTACAGTAGCCTACCTATACACCCCTCCCCATGATTATTTACAGGTGACCACATTCCTAGCTACCCTCCCGAAGTATGTTGTTTTAAACCCCTTTGATCATTGATGAAGGCCCTTTTGTCTCTTTCCAGACACTGATGTTTATCGTAGGCTGGTGGGGGCTTGACACAGTACATTTACCACTGAAAGCTAAGCACTAGAACTATTTTTGGCTTTTCTAGTGTTATGGAAAAAAAGAAGCATCCGCACACTCAACTCACTTTTTTTCATTCCATTTGATACTCTTCAGCTCCAGCACCTCAGCTAAATCTGATGAGCAGTGGTATTTTCACTATTTTGAATTTTATGTCACACTTTTCTAGTGTTAATTTATTTATTTTTTTAAAGACAGTCCGACCCATTCAGAACGAGTCACCAGTTGAGAAACACTTTCCTACATCACTGTCTGATTGAATGCGTAGCACAGGTAAGAAAGGAAGTGTTCTTCCTGTTTTGGAGACTGGTTTTTCTCCCCTTTTACCATCTCTGTAAAGAAAAGTTTTATTTTCAAATCCTTGCCTACCGTCTGATCTTTATCCTGCACAACACCTGGGTCCACACCATACACCAAATCCTTAGGGTGCGTTCTCACTAGAACATTTGCTGAATCGGAGTTTAGGATCAAATTCGCTCTGCTCTGCGTCGTTTGGAGCTGTGAGAACGCGCATTCGAAGTCGCTCCCGGAGCAAACATCCGACGGATGCTCCGCTTGAAAGGGTGGTT
This sequence comes from Nansenia antarctica, assembly GCF_963989245.1. Taxonomy (NCBI): domain Eukaryota; kingdom Metazoa; phylum Chordata; class Actinopteri; order Argentiniformes; family Microstomatidae; genus Nansenia; species Nansenia antarctica. The sequence goes on from NC_137677.1 coordinate 47,139,019, forward strand.
TCGCTCCGGTTAGAAACGAGCATCGAGGCTGTCCATAGGAAAACAACAGCACATGCGTGTTGATCCGGATAAGAGCGGGACGACCAATCAACTACCACGTCTGTTGCTTCGATTGCGTATGTTACTTTGTTTACATAGAGAGCTGTGAGAACGCAAATCAGAGAAATAATTTATGCAATAATGTTGCAAACTCATCCACTTGCTCCAGCTCATGATTCAGACTTTCATGTGAGAACATGACCTTAGATTCATCTGTGAAAACACCAAGGCACAACTGCTATCGTTTAGTGTTTTATTTTGATATGGATGATTCAGCCATCATGATTCAACGTCATGATTCTCTTATCTCAACCTCTCTCTACAGCAGCTCACCACTACAGGATATTAGGTAAATGTTTTTTTTATTTTTATGAATTTACTTTGGTTAATACATGTATAACAGATATTTGTTTCCTGTGTTGGCCACTGAAGGGCAGACTACCACCTCTCTGTAAGGACTGTTCCACTCCATAATGACCACCTTTACCAAATGCTGCCTGACAGCACAGTACCATAGTCTCAATTCTAATGTTAACTATTCAGGGATCAGATATCAACCTCAGACCAGATTGTTATAAGAGTATCTCCTCCATTCCTTGGAGAGCGGATGTCTTCGCTGCCTGATCTTTGACAGACAGATCACAACAGAACAGACTGACAGACAACAGACAGAAAAACTGCAGATGCTAGAATCCCAACTCTTTAGAATAGTCCAACAAAAACAAGGTTAGAGCTTAATTATATATATATACAGCATCTGCAGTTTTTCTGTTGCATTGCATTTGGTTATATTTATATACTGTATATACTGTGTATATATATATATGATTAAACTTTCCACTGGTTTAAATGAGTGGCACTGACAGTGACCACACTCTTTCATCTTTCAAATGGGTCCAGTTGAGAGACTATGTATAACCCAGCAGGTAGGCAGATGCTACTCACGTACAGGTACTTCATCAACCTGTCCATCAACCTGCCATCTCACACTCCACTCAAACAACTTTCTAGGCATATCTGAGGACAGAAAGGCCCTGTATCTTGTATCCCCTGCAGAGATCACTTCTGTTATGAGTCAACCGGAGCCACAATGATGATATCATTTCCATGGTCCTGTCTTGTGGGGGTGAGGGGTTGATGTCGGACCAGGAAATCATGCATTTATCTTGATGATAAATTGGTCCGTGTTTGGGCATCTGACAGCTGGGGAGTAGAAGTGTGTGTGTGTGTGTGTGTGTGTGTGTGTGTGTGTGTGTGTGTGTTTGGGGCATGGCCAGCATCCAGACGAAGCCAGGAGGATTGTGAGCATTGTCCTGGTGGCCGCAGCTGTTTCTCCTAGACAGGAAAAGCAGCGCTGAGCTCCAGTCAATAAATGTCCATTTCTGGATTAGTATCCACTTTCTGTCTCTATGCTGAACCTTTACCAACTCCTTGAGGAACATTATCTGTACTGTAGCATGCATTTTCAACAGTTAGTCATCATTTATGAAAGGAACATGTATGGTTATAAATACAATAGGTCAGGGGAGGCTGGTGGGTATAGAAATCGGAAGACTGGCTTATTGTAAAGCATGGTATAGTATAAATGAATGGTGTTTGATACCATATCATTTGCTCATTCCATTCCATGAACTCAAATTAGCCTTTGGATTTGTGCCTCCCGTGGTGTAGATTATAGCGTATTACAGAGTGTGTTCTACAGTGTAACAAGCAGTTTCAACCACACCATATGGATAGCACGGCCGCTACTTGAGCTGTTTACGGTTCGGTTCTATTGATGTTCCTCTAGGGGACACTTATCACTAGGGAGAGAGCAGCACCTGGGTCCAACCAATTCACTGATAATAGATCTGCCAATTCACTGATGTATTACAGAGTGTTTTCAAAAATATCAAAAAAATTGTATTGTATTGTGTATTTGTGTGCATGTTTTCGCAGTCCTCATTTGCATGCTGTTGGTTTGATGCAGGTAGAGAAGCGAGGCTTACGCAGGATTAGGTTTGACAGGGCCCCTGAGACAATGGCAGGTAAACAAGTATTTCACAACTGTGTATACAGCAATTTACAGCACTTTGCCTTCAGTGGAGGAGGACTATGTTAATTCTGTTTGCTATTGCTAACCCTCCCCTTTGGGACTTGTGTTTCAGCCTGGGCTGGAAATCTATTCACAGAGCCATGACAAGCTCTGCTATGATACTGCTAGTTATGACGTAAAACGCTGCAAATGTTATTATTTAACCAATATTATTATATGATTACATGACAAGAGACTTCAAACATGAGACTTCAAAAACAGCTGTCGGTAATAGCAGGCATTCTACTGAGCAGTTTGGGCCAATTCACCACCTAACCTGCTTGGCAGGTTTCCTATTGATGCTGCACACCTTGGCTGCTACTGGTGACTATTGCATTATAATCAGAGTTTGACTAATAAATCAATCAATCAGCTGTAATGCCAAATGTAATGCCAAATGTACCCGTGGCCCTCTTGTTTTTAGTCTTTTTTCCAAGCACCAGGGGAGCCCCCCCTCCTAAATTTCGTTGTATGGTACCTGTACTATATTAATGACAATAAAGACCATTCATTCATTCATTCATTCATTCATTCATTCATTCATTCATTCATTCATATCAGAATCAGGTTGTAACAGGTTGCTGTGAAACTTCTTCTCCTTTGTGCTGTTGAAGTTTGAGCCTCTCCCAGAGCGTAAACCGTCTTGAAGGAGAGACACCTTGTGAAGTGAGTGTCAGCTGTAAGATGGACAGATGGGGAGGGAGAGGCAGAGAAACACATCTGTTCCAAGCCCCAGGCTCCACTCTCGTATTGATCAGATCACTCAGGTGAACACAGCAGCAGAAGAAATTGCTGCTTTATGAGGTCCTTGTCCTGTCTTTGCGTCTACCACATCTCCCTTGTCCATGCACGCACGTGTGTGCGCGCGCGCACACACACACACACACACACACACACACACACACACACACACACACACACACACACATACACACACATACACACACACACTAAAGCAGATGTGAGTGACCTTGAAAATGAATGTGATATTCATTTTAATCAGAACGTTCATACTGATGTAATGAAAGTCTACTTTGGAGAGATGTACAGCCCACCTGAAAGTTAGAGATGTGAATCTTTGAGTCCTTTGAGACCAACCATCCAATCACAGAGCAATAAGCCGTAGGAGCCGGGAAGCAATATTTCAAGATGTCTGCCAAATTGCAAATGTGCCTCACGAGTCTACCTAGAGGGCCTTGTCACCCAAAGGTGTAACTATACAATACTGTGCTGTGCTGTGCTGTAGGTTGATTATGCAGATTACTCTAGATAGGGAAAGGAACACTCAATCCTTGAAGCCATACCAATCAACATCAATATTGTTACTGGAATCAGTGTTGTTCTGATTTAAACAGCATGGATTTTGTTTTGTTGCATTCTTTGAACCTTTCAAGACTCACACAAGGTGTTTTGATGGCTACCGTAGTTCCCAGAGCTGTGCCAGTTCCCTGGCATTGTGAGTTTGATTGAATACCAGCTTTCAGTCCACTTAAAAATACCAAAACGTACTATTCTTTCCCGAAACAACGGATGTATAGGTGCCCTTCCGTACGGTTCTGTTTGTGTTTGGAAACATGAACATTGGCAGTGCTTCCCTGCTATCATCTCAACATGTTATTGATTCTCAGAGGGCCGCAGGGTTCCACATGGGGAACCATATTGACTGGGGGTGCTCTTTGTGTTACAGCATTAAGGGAAACAGATGAGTGTGTCTGTCCTGTTATGATGGATCACCGGGGGCTGTGGTATAATTGTCTGTTGATGAGGCCAGTATCACTGAGTGTCTGGACCTGAGTAGATTACTGCATTAGCAGGGTAATCAATGAGGCAATTAAGGTGTGCTGTTTCCTTCTCCATGGTTGTGTGAATACCATAGGCTGTATTACAGTAAGTTCTATGATCAGTACCTCTTCTGTTTCCTCTATAGCCTCAAGTTAGAATCTATTTTACAGTAATACCACTCAAATAACCTCATTTTATGTGGATATAATGTTCTAAATATTTGACGCAAATGAAAACAAATGATAATGGCTGATTGAATGAAGTATGTTAGTGTGATGGAATAGTTGAGCCTGATTTGAGTGACTCCTATGAGGTGTACAGTATGAGTGAGAAAGAGCAGTTAGTGGTTAATGCTTGGGCAGGAAACGTCTGTCTAATGACCTTCTGAAGAATATCAGAGACATCCATATTTACTGTCACTAATTATGAAGAATGATGCAATATCAATATCGACCACAGATAATTAGTTTATGATTGATAGGGGGTTATTCTCTCAACATCTGGATATTTGTGAGTGGGCGCATGGGGAGATATACTATGCCCTTTATATATATGTGTGTGTGCGTGTGTGTGTGTGTGTGTGTGTGTGTGTGTGTGTGTGTGTGTGTGTGTGTGTGTGTGTGTGTGTGTGTGTGTGTGAGCGAGTGTGTGCATGTGTGCCATTCAGGAGTCACTGGAGCCAAAAAGTTGATTTAATGGATGAATGTACTGTAAAGATTCTAGTAGTCCAAAAACGAATTAACTCAGGAAAATGGTATTCAGGCAAAATCACTCCAAGCGTTCAGTGCAGTATCAATATTTCTATATTGATACCATCAACATTTCCATAATGACCTTCTGGATTACAGTAATATAATCAATTTCCATTCATAGTCCCTTAGGAAAGCTTGTTTGAAGCAGTGATAGATCTATGCAGTACTGGTGTCGTTTTGTTACGTCCTGATTTCACCACAGCTTCTCAACACATCACCAAAGAGGCAATCTGTGGTGCAGTATTCTAATGTCAACTCTAGCTGAACCCCACATTTGAATTCTTTTGAAATCTTCCCAGCCCTGCCATGCAATTTTAAACATGTATGCAATAGCCACCGTCTTTCATGTCTATTATTGTATCTCTTTCCACATACTGTAGCACATTTGAAAAAAAATGGACGTAATGCATTTTTTACCCGCCTTACTTATGTTCTTAAGTCGTTTGAGAAGTTTACATATTGCATGCCTCATACTTACGTGCCAGAACATACTCAGCAGGGGGTCTGTGGACTGTCAAGGGATGATTCTAATTGTGGATATGGGCTCTATGAAATGTATGCAATCGTATGCAAGCGTTGGTTCCTATGCGCATAAAGAACATAACCACTAGATTTAAAGGAAAGCATAAATGTCCTCCGATAATCCATTATAGAGGCATTTAACACTTAATCAGCCATGTGAGTAAAAAATAAACGTTATATCTTTGCACTCGATCACAGTTCAGGATCCTCCTTTCATGACTTTTCCTAGATATGTGCGTTCTACCACCCAGTATCCTTACATTTTCAAAATCATATCAGGATAAACCAATATAAAGCTATTTTGCAGTTTTTCTGTCTAGGAAGCAGGCTAATTTACAAGCGGACAACTGGTGGTCGTTGTGTGTAAATAGCAGTTTAGCATTGTAAACAGGGGGTCATTTGACCCCCATACAGTACAGTATGTCATGATTTTGCCATTTCAGGTCAGCATATGTTAAGTTTCATCAATAATTATGATAGAAACATTGAGGTCTGTCCACTGACCCAGAGTGTTGTATGAGGATAATTATAATATACCATTCGGCATGGACCTATGCGCCTATGGCGAGTCCTTTGAAGATGTACCCTGTCCCTGTGCATACAATTCTACCCACCACCTGACCCTTGGGTCTCTCCTCAGCCTCCCCTCAGTGTTTTCCACAGTCCCAGGGAAACGTGTGTCAGACTTTGAAAACCAAATGAGCAATTAGGTTAGGCTATAGTTTATTATGGTTATTTGTCAAATGATGTTGTAGTGGCATCGAGGAGCTTGCCAATACTGCATGTTGGATAACAATAAGGTAATGTCCAGCTTAATATCCAAGCATGTCAAAGTAGTCTATGTCTACAGTGGATATCCTTTTTTTTGTGATCAATTTTTTATTGATTTTTCTTCAGGGAATGGTACAAGGGAGTGGTAACATGTAAATGAACAAAAGAGAAATGAAATAACCAAATCCAGTAGAAACCTCCCCCCCCCCCCCCCCCTCTCCCAATCTCCCTTTACCCCAGCAGTCCCCTACCTCCCCCTCCTCCCACACATGTCCCTCCCGCCACAAACCTCCAACCCACCGCCCAATCACAGCCCCCCGCCCCCCACCCACTCACAGCCCCCCGCCTTCCACCCCCCACCCTATCACAGCCCCCCGCCCACCACCCCCCACCCAATCACAGCCCCCCTTCCCCCCCTACAGGACCCTATGGAAGGAGCAAATCGATTAGCCTATAGTAGTGTCTTGAGGATGGTTATAGTTGGGTCCCAGCATGAAACATTGTCCGAAATTGCATGATGCCTGTTGGCTATCCAGTGTTCCATGCTGGCTATGTCTATGTAGTCTAATATCCACCTCTGCGTGGTCAATAAATACAGATGATATCTAACAACCTAACACTGACTTTCCTCCTGTTACCATCTCTGTTGGTCTTCTTTGTGCTGCTCTTTCACTGATAAACAGCGCTACTTTTGGAATTGCACGATTCATGAATTCTCCACAATTTGACATATTATTGGCATCAAACTGTGTGGACACGTCAGATAAAATGACTTCCCACCAAGCCTATCTAACAAAAAAGGGTATTATGCTTTCATATGCTATTACACTAACCCCAATGTCCCCACAAGTAAGATAAGGCCTTTTTTTTAAGGAACATTTTACATATGTAAGTAAGTAGGCTATTAGACTTGAAGCTATGGTCAAAAAATAACTTGGAGACTTATCACATAGCAAAGCACCTGTGTATATATTGCAGAGAGACATGAGAGGCAAGTAGAAACTCATGTGAGAAAGTTAATGCGAAATGTTTAAGGACATCATTTAAGAGTCCTTCTAACGTTATGAATTATTTGAATGACCTTAACCTTTGACAAAACCACAGCAGATGCCCACCCTCCCCTTTCTCACTCTCTTCACTCTGTCTGTAGTTTACACTACCACATGGTCTGTGTGTTGATGACATCTGTGTCTGAGTTCACTTTCCTCTGCTTACTTTACATACTAATGGGGGGAAAACTTTTTGATATTCAGCTGTTTCATGATTCGCTCAAGACTCTCATTTTGCCTAATTCAACAGTAATCATAGTTTCCAAAAATAAGCCTCTTCAATCACTGTAGTGTAAGTGTTATTGACACGGTGTGTGTGTGTGTGTGTGTGTGTGTGTGTGTGTGTGTGTGTGTGTGTGTGTGTGTCTACAGTAGTTGTCTCCGTGTGTGGGTGTATGATTTCCCTTTGCCTGTTCATAAGCCTTCTTGGCCCTCCATATCCTTTGCTGTCTGATGGGTGGGCTGGTGAGTGATTGACCTGTCTGAAATCTCTGAGTCTATGTCCACTGATTGATTGTCTGGTAAATCGATCAACTTTCTCTCTCTCTCTCTCTCACTCTCTCTCTCTCTCTCTCTCTCTCTCTCTCTCTCTCTCTCTCTCTCTCTCTCTCTATCTCTCTCTCTCTCTCTCTCTCTGTCTCTCCCTCTCTCTCCCTCTCCCTCTCCCTCTCTCTCTCTCTCTCTCTCTCTGTTCTGCTTAAGAAACATTGTTGATTACAAAATGTGTCATCCACAGTCTTATCTAGAGCAAATCAAAATAATGTATTTAAACAGGGAGTGGTGAATTGCGCATTGGACTTCATGGGAGTGTGCACTTGTCTGCTTTGCACTAAGGAGTGGACTGTATCTGTGTGTTCTGTTCTACCTCAGATGAATAAGCTTCATCACCCCCCGGTGGAGTCATTCATCACTGCTAAGACACAGTCTACAGCACACACACAGCTCTCGGATGGTTCCAGAGGCTATAGGATATAACACGTGATATTAGATGGTTAGAGTGAGACTACAGGTACAGCGCATTCTCCTTTGTTTGACCTACTGTTACCCGAATCAGTATCTTCTAAATGGCAATTGTGGAAGTTGTCGTTGTGTGAAGGCTTCATTTCTTCATCTGAGCGTACTACGTAGACTAGAGACCTTGAGTTGCTCTCAAACGGATTGCAGGTTTTCAGGCCTCGGAACTTATTCTTAAATCCTAACAGTCGCTCCTTGTCTCTGTATCTCTACCACTCTCCCCACGTGGCAGTAGATCACTCTGAGTTGATGTCCTCTGGAAATGCTTTGATCCCTCTAAAGGCTGTGAACTCATGGGGAGTTGAACTGTTGAACCTTGTACTCAAGCTTTTTGTTGAATTGGCTTTTTTTTTTCCTAAGCGGGTTGTCAAAGAATTGATTCCCAGAATGAACTTTATTCCAGGCTATGGCCTCAGTGTGTGAGGTCACCTATAATCCATAACACTCTATACAGGTGGTGACCCAGGAAATGTAGAGGTGGCTGAAACACAAGCAAATATTTGAACAGCTCATAGAGTAAATAAAGTAAATACAAACAAAAACAAATGGCAATATATGGCAATATTTCTAACAGATGATGTGCAACAGATACTACTTCCTATGACTACTTGAGTCAATCATCAATAATAATTACCTCATGACTGGTCCATTTAGCCCATGCAATCGCAGCTTAATTTAATTGCTACATATCTAATTAGTGCAATCCTTTCTAATTATCATCACGCTCTGTAACTATACAGCTTCCTCTTTACTGATGCTCATCACCTCTCCTCAACTCCTGACTGGCCGATGACTCTCAGTACTGTCAATGCTCATAATGCTGTCACCATTCCTGTGCTTCTTGTTGGGTTTCCACACACACACCTGCACATACAAATTCAGACACACACACACACACACACACACACACACACACACACACACACACACCTGCACGTGCGCATGCAGATAGACACACTCACACACACACACACACACACACACACACACACATACACACACACACACACACACACACACACACACACACACACACACACACACATACACAGAGAGCGAGAGCTGACTTCAGGAGAACAAAGCTGTTTGGCCTGTCAGGAGAGAGAGGGTTCCTGGGTTCAGCTCTATTCCCCACAGCCAATCAATTAGCCAGATCAGAGACACCTCATCCTGCTTAGGGAGACCTCAGAGGGTTGGAGTGGGGCTGACAGGGGCGCCCTGCTCACTCGACAAACTCCAGGGGAGGGAAAGAAGGAGAACGGGAGAGAAGGAGAGAGATGAAGGACAGAATGAAGATTAGCACTGCCAATATCAACATCTGTTGGAATTGTATTCTCTAAGACTTTCCACCGTGGAGTCATAAGCTCTAACCGAGAGCTGTTTAGGGCAGGTAAAGCTGGCTTTAAAGTCAACCGAACATACTATTGAACTGAAAAGTAAACTTATGGTCTGGTGACTTTTTAGGCTGAAGACAAGGTTTGTCATCATCACAAGGCTAGTTACCTCTGTCATGAAACCTCTGGAATACACTGGATATACAAGGTAGACAAACTTCATTGTCTTTCTGATGATCTTGACTTCCTGTCAGGGTGACCCCTGAGTGAACCTGCTGCTCTGCATTTGCATACAGAACAGAGCTGACAGCTCATCAGCTCATAGGGTTCACACACACTCTCCCTCCATCGCTCTCTCCCTCCATCCCACTCTCATCTCCCCTCTCTCCCCTGACTTTCTCTCCTCCTACCTCCCCCCTCTCCCTCTCCTTCTCCTCTCCTCTCTCCCATGTCTGATGAGTCTCCATCTCTCCAGGGACCCTGGTGTGAGTGACAGCTGGGAATTAGCGATGTGTAAACACTTGCGCATCCATTTGCATCCCATCAGCAAGCCATCACTGCTCAAACACTCCTTCCTCTCACAGCACACCTTTTCTGCTGCTTCCTGCGCTTTTTCGTCTGTGGATTTTTTTCCCTGAAAGAGGGGGAGAAGGGCGGAAGAGGATCACGTCCAACCAGCTGAGTCGAGGTCACCTTCAGAGAGCTGTCATTGGTTGGTTTAGAGAGCAGAGGGGAGAGGGAGAGTAGAGAGGGAGAGGAGATATGTAGTATCTGGTTTAATAATTCATGTACATTTTTGGACCAAGGGACACATTTACTGTATGTTGTATCACAGTACATTCTATAGAATGTATATAGATTGTGGAATAGCTCAATATTTCAGATGTCTAGAGTACATATATAGTGTTATGTACTCATCTCGGGTTCCGATGAGAGCTCCCAGGCCTCCCGGTAATCATATGAGTTGAATTCAGTCACCAGCCTGATATCGATCCTCAGACATTTTGCTCTGCAAAGTTCAGAGCTATCGATTATCCTTCAAGACACTCTCTCTATTATGGGTGGAAACTCAAAATCGATACGCACATGTTCCCCTGAAGAAGAAAAGACGGAGAAAATATTCCACTATGTAGAGCCCACAGTCGAATCAATGTGTTGTATACTGTATCTTCGATGTTTATACTCTGTAGCTTATCTAAACTGTGCCTAGAGACAACCTCACCACCTCTGCAGGGCACACCTCCCCGTGATCAGACGGCTGCCAACCCTTCAACCTGGGAGCTTTGATAGCAGGCATTAAAAGAGAAAGAAGCGTAAAATAGGCATGTCTAATTGCCCGGACGACTTCAGTTCTAATTCCTTCTTCCATTGTTCTTGCTTTGCTGTGGTTCTATGAGGCGCAGCATTGATGAGGCTTTAGCCATGCGTGTGAGGAGAACACAGAGCGCAGAGTTTTATGGCCCTATTATCTCCTCTCTGATAATAAGGAACAAACCATTTCTCTCCTCAGCCATGACATTAATGCCTAAATGAGCATCAATTAACACACGCACGCACATGCACACACACACACACACACGCACACACACACGCACGCACACGCGCATGCGCACGCGCACGCGCACACACACACACCAGCATGCTGATGCAAGTCTTCTCATACATACTGTACTCTCTCTCTCTCTCTCTCTCTCTCTCTCTCTCTCTCTCTCTCTCTCTCTCTCTCTCTCACCAGCTCTCCCTGGCCATGGGAAGATATACATTTTCTGTGAATTAATGGGGCCAAAATGAGATTAGTCTTGTGTGCCTAATTATTTTGTCAGCCCTTCTCTATCTGTACCAACCCATGCGCAAAGCAGTAAACGTTATGGAAATCAGTACTGAATATGATGAAAAATGTATATTCATTTCATGCTATTTTACTTAACCTGACAACCACTACTGTATACAAATTAGTGCTTTGGCCTTTGAATAGATTATTGGTAATTGAGCATCACACACTATAACACTCAGGGAACAAGAAAAAACAACAAAAACATCTAATTTTCATTTGATCGTGCTTTCTTGCTGAACAAGAAAATGTTGTATTCTTTCAGTCAATTCGATTCAGGAAGAGGAGCAGGAAACACAGCACATAGTGTCTGCTGGGGTGTGTACATAAGCACATCACTTACATAATGCAGCACTGCGCAGGTCCCCAAAGAAAGATAGGGGTGCCCCCCTATTGGGGAGATGCATTAGAATTCTCATGTACTGTATACTGATGATTGGTCCGTATGTACGGATCCCAAGGTGCAGGCAGCAGATCACACAATGATACTGCTGTCACGTCTGCTCAACCTAGGCTTCCAGATGAATCGTGCCTAAAGCCGATTCATTCCCAGCCAAGCAGTGACCTTCTTAGGTCTAATCTTACACTTCGGAGCTTCCCTCACCCAAGCAGGCTAACTGTACGCACTGAATGGGTTTTGTGCCACACATACAGTATCTGAAGCGCTTGGTTTTAATGGCTTCATCAATTGTGGTCGTTCAGCTTGGCCCCAAGACTTCCAGCTCTGGGTATCTTCACTCCATCTGGATCTGTTTCGCCACATGCAGCTCCCTTGGAGAGAGTCCTCGAGCGAAGGGTTTTGACAACAGACGTGTCACTTCAGGGATTGGGGGGTTTACACAACAGATGCTCAGTAAGCAGCACAGCCCACATAAACATGCTAGTGTTTCCAGCCGTCGAGCGTTTTTTTCCACGTCCTGATCAGAACGGACGATACATCCACAGTAGTGTAGGTCAGTCAACTCCTGTCTGTGGCACAGAAGTTATTTATGTGGAGCAACAAACATTTTGTTGTCGCTTAGGGCCACTCATGTGCCAGGAAAACTGAAGACAGGAGCTGACTTACTGTCACGGGGAAGACCCCTTTTAGGGGAACAGCGATTACACCCGCAAGCCTCTAAGATGTTTGGAGATGCTACAGATCTGTTTGCATCGTTGTAAAATGTGCAATGTCAGTTATTCTTCCCAATCAAAGTTCACTCCAGTGGGCCTCATCCCTACCCAATTTGATAGTGAGAGCAAACGCTTTGTCCTTACTTCTGATAGCCCTGAATTGGCTCGGGAGACCTTGGAGGTCTCAGACAGCCAGGCTGTACAAGGACTTGTCCCAAGCACAGGGACAATTGTTTCACCCTCATCCCGAGTGGGAGACCCCTCACCTCGTTGCCCCTCTTGCACTGAGCTTGTGAGGATGGATAAAATGGACACGCTAGGATGGGCAATAAATGGGCCTATCCACCTGCAAGCGTCACAGCATATCCCAGGTGTGATTGTATAGGGGTCTTCAGCGAATAGGTACACAGAGTGTGTGACCTATTAGAACCTCTAGTTTAGTTTCACATTTGGGATGTTAATCACACATCTCCAAATGCAGTCAACTACATCTTATCAATTCTCTCCTTGCCATGTGCTGTGAGCATAAGCATGTCTTCGCTGATTGACAACAAGGCTTCATGCAAATATGCCACTGCTACCAGACATGAACCCACACATCTGTCTTGTTCAACACAGAGCAGAATACACACCTACAGACATACATCCAGAACCAACCAGGGAGCTTTGTATTACTGTATGTGTCACTTCAGTGTTAGAGCCCAGCGCGGTGGGCTTTCATTGCAGTCGTCAGTGCCATCTAGCAGTATCAGAGAGAACCACCCTCCATGCTGGCTCCACTGGCGCCTCCCTCAGATGTCACCCATCTCCTGGTGATAGTACCGGAGTAAACACTGTGACAGTCGCTGTCACACACTCTCGGTTACAGAGGGGTCGGTCCCAGCACCTCTCTCTCTCTCTCTCTCCCACATCATCTGCTAGTTATAGCGATCTGTCTCTCTCTCTCTCTCTCTATCCACCAATGTTGGGAGAGTGGGAGAGATCTGAATACAGAACTCATGTACAGTGCCTTATGCTGATGAGGGACACTCAAGGCTGACAAGGTGTTGTGGAGCTTGTGCATGCTAGAGACAGACAGGGGGTACTGTGAATAAGTGAGTGGGCTGATTGTGTGGGTAGAGTGGGGAGGTGTGTGGACATGGCTAGTGTATCAGTGTCAGTGTTGCTGTTGTAATGTAAGGGGGGACCATTGGAACGGCCTTGAACTGGCAGTCCTGCAGTTATTGGGAAAGCACAATATTTGTTTATGCCATAACGGTCCAGATCTCTTGGTGGGGTCGGTGATTTGCTTCCAGACAGGCTACATTAACATTGGCTAATGGGATTGATCTGTCAGTGGTACCATGAGTAACGAGCAAAATAGCTGCTCTATGTTTGGCTTCTCTTTCCCTACATTTTAGAGTGTTCCCCAGCATGTACTGTATCTGTGCCATAATAATAATAATAATAATAATAATAATAATTCATTGAATTTATATAGCGCTTTTCCGAGGCTCAAAGACGCTGACAATATAGGGGATACGGAAAACACAAAAACAACAACTAACATGGAGCACAGAGTCAGCAAACGGGGAGGGGGGGGGGGGGGGGGGGGGTGGGTGGTAGGGACAGGGGAGGTGGTTAGGGGTAGGGGAGGCTGTATGCATATCAGGGGGGTGGCAGGGTTAGGGGAGATGGGTAGGGGTAGGGGAGGTTGTATGCGTGTCAAGGGGGGCAGGGGGCGGGGGCGCCGGGATGGGGGAGATGGCTAGGGGTAGGGGAGGCTGTAGGCATGGGAGAACAGGTAGGTTTTGAGGTGGGATTTAAAAGTGAGGAGTGAGGGTGAGTCTCTGAGTGGTTAGGGGAGAGAGTTCCAGAGGCGGGGTGCAGCTCGTGAAAAGGCACGGTGACCGAAGCCTTTGAGTTTTGAGGGTGGGACAGTGAGGGGAACAATGGATGAGGATCGGAGGGTACGGGTAGGCCGGTGTATTATAAAGCAGTGTATTGTCATCATGAGACTGTAGTTATCTGCTATTGTATACTTTGCTATGAGAGAGATTGCATGTGCTGCAACATCAGTAATTGCCTTTTCATAATCTGCAAATTATAAGAAATCAATGGATGCATAATTACTACATCCTAACACCACTGCTCTATTTCACTTAGAAATATTTTTATTAGCTCTGAATAATTCAATATGTTCACTTGATTGTATTCATATTGTATGACCACTCCTCTGTGTACTATGCAAAATATTGTGTGTGTGTGTGTGTGTGTGTGTGTGTGTGTGTGTGTGTGTGTGTGTGTGTGTGTGTGTGTGTGTGTGTGTGTGTGTGTGTGCATGTGTGTGCGCATGTGTGTTGTTTACTTTTTTATGAATTACGCTGGCTGTTTATTTGCTGTGTTATGCAATATTCTACCAAATGTACTGTGAAGCACTTTGTGACTGCTGTCTTAATAAGTGCTATACAACTAAATAAATGTAAAGTAAAGTGTGTGCGCATGTGTGAGCGCATGTGTGTGTGCGCCTGTGTGTGTGTGTGTGTGTGTGTGTGTGTGTGTGTGTGTGTGTGTGTGTGTGTGTGTGTGTGTCTGTGTCACACACTCACACTCACAAACACAGTTATTATACACCTGTATTTTACTAGTCATTACAGAATAGGCAGTGACACACACATGAGCCTATACATAATGATTCCATTAAAGTAATAGTATAGTATTATCCACTTAGTTAATAACACACACATTTCAATGGATTCTAAGGATAGGCCACATTCTGTCAACACATGGTGCTGCTGTGTGACTTCACTGGCTGTGTAGAGGCTGCTGGTGCTGCTAGCTGACTCGTTTCAGCCAAAGACTAGACATATTGCAAATTAGCATTTTTTTCTGGAGAATCATTCAATTCTTGAAAGATTTTGATGAGTGTAAAGTGCCTGTAGCCCAATAGTAATAATAAAATGTATTAATGTATTATTATTATTATTATAATTATAATTACAATTTAATACTTTCCTGCATTGTGACTGCCAATGGTCCCTGATCCTAGCATAGGTTTGTTTTTATTATCAAGACTGACGAATAGATGTTTCACTTACTTAGACTCACATGTACTTGTTGTAAGTCGCTTTGGATAAAGGCATCTACTAAATGTCTAAAATGTAAAAAATAAAATAAACAAAATAAACAAAATAAAAAGAAGAGATCTGTGTGTTTGAGTGCTCTCACAGGCTGAATGTGAGGCGATGGCTATTTTGGTGCCACTTTTATTTCATCCTAAACATTGTAAAGAATATGAAGCTCTGGATTATAGAGAGTGATTGCAGCAAGTGCACCTCCCTCTTATCTATTCTCAGCTATCTAAAGACCCCATATTTTCCTTAACAGATGGCACACAACAGCAAGACCAAATGAGTACCAATTTAGCTTCTCCATCTGTTTTTCTCCCCCAAACTTTCAATAACGGGCGCTGAGCGTGCATGTCAGAATGTGTGAGCATGGAAAATCTCCCATCTCCACGGTGTTTCAATTTGCCTCTTTTTATACATTGAGATGCATTCACGGTGATTGCACTGCTCTCTATGATCGCTTAACATTTCTTCTTTGTAATTTGGCATCCTGTGTATGTGCAGGCTTGGGTTATTATGTGGAAAATTGAACATGTTTGAAGAAGGTCGATGGGAAACCTTCACTTCACACTGTGTGCGTGTGTGTGTGTGTGTGTGTGTGTGTGTGTGTATGTATGTGTGTGTGTGTGTGTGTGTGTGTGTGTGTATGTGTGTGTGTGTGTGTGTGTGTGTGTGTGCGTGCGTGTGTGTGTGTGCGTGCATGTGTTTGCGCGTGTGTGTGTGTGTGTGAAGGAGCACAATAAGTTGGAAAATGAGGTGAATAAAATATTAGGGATGTGGCATGGGAGAGAGAAATGCCATTATCTGAAGCATAAAACGTCCATCGCTGTCGTGGAATACTCCTCCATCACTTCCTCTGAGCTCCTCCCTTCCCCCATGTGGTCCTAATCACTTCTCCAAAACCAGCAAAGTGACATCCTCCTCCTGAACCATCAATCGTACTCTTATAACATTATACACATTATCATGACATATACATTATCGATCACATTTCTTTATCTCCAGTAGGGACCGACGTGTGCATGTAATGATAATGCAACAGTCTCTAAGAGCGCCATTTTCTCCATATGTTAGGCTTTATGTCCATTTAATGATTGGGGCCATATAGATAAGGGACCTTGGGAGAAATGTGGTGTCATTTAGGGGATGCAGGCGGAGGAATGACAGACGGGTCAGAGGGCAAAGAGATGGTGTCTCGCTGGCTCTTTAGTATGGCACACCACCCACATACATATATATTATTAACTTGGCATCCTTTGGATGTCACAGCATGTTCCAGCAGACGTTTAAGTTCTAATGACATCCCCACAGACACACACAGACACACACAGACACAGACACACACACAGACACACAGCATAATATGTGTCTGCATGTTCCAGTCATTCGCCCCCTGAGGCAAAATGAGGGGTGGTAAACCCTGAAGAGCCTCTGGAGTAATCAGGGTCAGGGGGGCCAAAACCAGGCTTCCTGAATTATACATCAGTCAATCCTCTGCAACGTATAAATATCTTATCCATTGTGATGGAGGATGGGTTCATGACAGAGTCACAACCAATGTCTCCTTTATGATTGCTGTGACAGAGAGACGTGATGATGGAGGTTGTAATTAGGTATGAACTATGTGTACTACTGTAAATGATTCCTGCATTTTCTGTTTTCTATTATGGAAATAAAGTATTTGTTTTATAGACTGTGAGCTAGACATACTGTTGGTTGGTTGGTTGGTTGGTTGGTTTCTCAGTCAGACAAAAAAACAACTCCATGTGAAATCTATCTTGGATAGATGAATGGATGAACATTTGAACCCTTATTTTTTTAAAAAGGGAACTTTTCCCCCTCATTGAACTCTGACACAGATGTGTTCAAGTTTGTGGTCCCTGTGTAGTGTAAAAATCTAAAGATTAGTTTATGCTTTGTTGATCGACACTCCAGACAACTCTCGATCGACTGAAAATGACATCTAGTCGACACTTTTCCATGTCGCCGAGGGGATGTTCTCCTGAACATCCTTATGTTGCTGAAGCTGTCATATATATCATTTTTGTCAAGCTACGTTATGACGATTGCCACATAATAAAAAGCAGAAAACAGCATTAAGAATCCATCCCTCCATCCGTCAGAGGAGTATAAATAATCTGTAGAATCCTTTCAGACTGGAGAGAGGTCTCCTGTTGCTAGGTGCCAATTGTGTTCTGTGATGACATCACAATGGGCAAGGCAGAAGAAGTTCTCAAACTCTACTCTATAGAAGTCCAAAAGTCCAAAACTTCCTCAAGGGCACAAAGTAGGAGCTCTGTCCTCATACTTTTCTTTATTTTATAAACTGTTCTGATGTTAACTCTCTGTTATTTCTGTCTATAAATTTCATCACATCTAATTTTCAATTTCATCACATCTATTCTAGTCTATTGTGTTACTCTAGGTGTGGGTCCTGTGGGCTTGGGGCCAGTCCTACAGAGTCCACCATGGGGGATGGAGGCAGGGAAGGGTCATCCCCCTCACTCTAACTGGGCCTCTGGGCTACCGGTACCGGACTAAAAGGGACTATCACTGGAAGGCCACAGTGGGCCGGATGCTGGGGGAGATGCTTGAGGGGGGTCGCTGTGAGGTAAGCTTGCCCAGATGGCCCAGTTACTGTATGTTAGCATGGTGCTCTCAATACCAGGATCAATTCCAATTTAAGCCATCTGTACTACACCACCTTCACTGAATACATTGTGTCCCCAACTTGACACACTACAACTGCATTAACAGTGCACAACTTTTTTTGTCCGGCATGCACTGTAGGGAATTGGGTATGATCTATTCTAAGGCATCAGTGGAGGTAGAAATCAGAGGACGGGCTCATTGTACACAGTAATGCATGGAATGGCATGAGGAATGTTATCAAGCATCCTCCGATTTCTGCCTCCACCAGCCTTCCCTGTGAGGCAATAGACTATGCATAAACTGTTACGCCACTGGAGGACAGTGTGAGCTTAATGACCTTGTTCTTGTACCTGTCATTAGTTGGCTGTGTTTGAACTGGAGTCTGAGGTCTCTGAGCCTTTGCACCACTATGTGAACCGCAGACTGCAGAATCACCTCAGACGGGTAAAGACCATTATGTTTGTTTATGCAGTTGGAATTATAAGTGAATGCAACTGAATTACATTTTTTGAATAGTTGGTACCAATGTATACACCTGGGTTAATTGTTTAAAAATGATTTTAACAATGTTGAGTATGTTGTCATTTCCTTCTAGATGAAGACGTGCATTGGCCAAGAGCAGCAGCTTTGCCTGAAGAAACTATTGGTACAGCGCTTGGTGTTGCCATCATCACCACGCGCCCCAAGTTTGGAGCTGACACCATCACTGTGTACCATTGAGACCAATAACGCATGCCCATGCCCAAAAGTCTAAGAATAAGAATAAATCTGTCATATCAATAAAACGTAACGTAACATCTTTCTAAGTGTGTTTTCTCCCTTTTCAAATCTATTGTATCTTTAGCGTGTGCTGTACTGTATCTATTTGATGCCGAACATGTTATAACAAAAATGGTCCAACTCCCGAACTCTCCAAATTATAGTATAAAGCATTTATTGTGGAAATGATTGCTTCTGAAGTCTGTTGAGTTTTTATTTTGTTTCCTCTCTATATACCTAGCATTCTATTGATGTCTAAGTCTTACTACTTCTCTGCAGGTACAGTAATTGATTTTCCTCTCTTTTGTTTTGCTCCATCCCAAGGTCTAAAGGAGAACGGAGGCCTTTGTTGCAACTCCCAGTAAAACACATGGGGTCATGTAAAGGTCAACCACACAGAGAATCAACACCTGTGCTCTCTGCATTCTCAGGCAGTGAGGGGAGCTCAGTCTTTCTTCCCTCTCACTTCTGGACAGGATGATGAAATGCTGCTTGCAGCCTCGGTCTGTGTT
>NC_137677.1:47160829-47165829 GCF_963989245.1 Nansenia antarctica
CCTGCGACTTATAGTACAGACACATTGAATACTCGCCAGCCAGCACACACTTTAGCCAGGGCGCCCAACTCCCTCTCCTCCCTCACCCTTTCCACTCAATCAAACCCATCATCTCTGTGTGAATCAGGGCATGCGCTACCCCCCCCCACCCCCCAGTGAGTCACGCATAATTAACATTATTTACAGGGATCGGTGGGAGAGAACCACAGGGGGCTACCATGGTGATGCTGTGGCGCGCCCCCCCACTGCCCACATCAACTGGGTAGGGAGAGGGGATACAGGCCAAATGACATTCTCCTTCCCAACCTCTACAAGCCCTCCTAAACACTGTGTGTGTGTGTGTGTGTGTGTGTGTGTGTGTGTGTGTGTGTGTGTGTGATTTCTCGACATTCAGGTGTGCTGTCCAGGGGCAGAGCGACCCAGAGGAGCTTTCCTGGTGATGTGATGTCAGAGAGGCTTTTCTCTTCAAGCCCCTGCCTGCCTGTCCAGGTCACTGTCATCCCTGCTCATACCTTCACAGTCACGGCACGGAGAGAGAGAGAGAGAGAGAGAGAGAGAGAGAGAGAGAGAGAGAGAGAGAGAGAGAGAGAGAGAGAGAGAGAGATAGATGCAGATAAAGTACAGAGATATATCCCTAGAATCATTCCCTTTTCCCCCAGCCTTTGCCCTCCCCCTTCCTCTCCTCTCTCAACCCTCCTCCTCACAGTCAGCTGGACAGGCCTGTCTTTTATAACAAGCACCATTTAATTTGATTTGGAAGCAGAGTCAACACAATCCGAGGGCTCTAATTGATTTATATAACATAATTACTTCATTCCAATGCCTCTCATAAACACCAAACCTGGTCTCAAACCTGGTGATTAAAAACGAACAGGATTCGCAGCTAATATAATTAATTATGTTCAAATTAGCTGCAGATAAGTTGTCATAACATGATGATCATCCAATAGAACAATCGTTTGTCGTTTAGCATTTGTGGTTGTGCCTTTTGTTGTGCATTCAAAACGAGAGCGGAAGATACAGCAGTGTTTTCTACTGAGCAAACTAACAGGGCAGTGCTATCTAACTCGCAATACTATAGAGGATAGCAGCAGGGTACACTGACCAATGTGATTTCAATTGCTAGACATATAACCCCTCTCCACACCTCAACCCTAACCCCAGGTTGTGTCTGTGTGTGTGTCTGTGTCTGTGTCTGTGTCTGTGTGTGTGTGTGTGTGTGTGTGTGTGTGTGTGTGTGTGTGTGTGTGTGTGTGTCTGTGTGTGTGTGTGTGTGTGTGTGTCTGTGTCTGTGTCTGTGTCTGTGTGTGTCTGTGTCTGTGTGTGTGTGTGTGTGTGTGTGTGTGTGTGTGTCTGTGTGTGAGTGATCATGAGGTAATCCATTCCAGCCTGATGTTTGCACTATGAGAACATACAGCCATGGGGTGTGCTGTCAACACTCATTAGCATAGCTGTCATTGCATTTAGTCCAATAATTACCATGGCGGTGGACTACACTGTCACTGCTCTACCCACATGCTACCTGTGATAGTAACACCCACTGCTGCAGTTAGACTGGGCCGCCTGTCAATTAGTGGCGTTTGTGGGGTGTTATTGTCTAGATAGATTTACCTGCATGTGAGCTCTCTTTTAAGTCAGAAAGAGAGTGACTATCTATTTAAGTATCATCACTAGGGGGTAGTCAGTGTTGTTGATATTCTCAAATTAACTGCCAACCACCATGAGTAAGCTAGTCTATCAGTGCTCCATTGTATCTAAATCTTACAAACTAATTTACATTTACTAAAATGACACTTTCCAAATATTATTTTCATTCTAGGGCAACTATTATTAATGTTGCACTACTACAGTGCAAGGTGTATTTTATCTATGCTATGCTATGTGCTCTATGTTGTCTACATGTATGCTATGCTATTTTCTCTATGCAATATAAAGGATAGAAAAAAAAGACAAAATAGTCACATACAACATCATAGTATTACAATAGGATTTCTAAATTATAGTAAAATAAGAATATTCTAATACTCTTAAAAACACCAATGTCTACTATAAATATGCAATGTATCACTGTCATATTATCCATAATCATAATGAATTTTCCATATTTTTTAAAGTTTCATGCTCCTCGCTTTTTAATAATAAGCCAGTAATTGTAATATTGAAGCAGAGTAAAGAATAGCGCAGTTCTAATCATAAGAACCACAGACCAAAATCAGTGACCAAAAACCCTTAAATTACAATTGTATTAGCTCTTACTTACACATTGATTGAAATAGAGAAAAAAACTATAAATAATTTGACCTGGATTTTGATTTGTTGCTTATTCTCTCATTAAAAAAGCTAAACATGAAAGGTCTATCTATCTCCACATGTGAATGTGACCTTAAGAAAACAATAGAGGTGGTTGTACCAGGGTAGAGTTTGATTATGCTAGTTTGCATTCAGCATAGTTATTTGCATTTTGTTATTTTAATATGCGTGTTCTGGAATGTTTCAGAGTAATTGCTTGCTGTAAAATTCAGTCTGTTGTGTAGTCTCATTTGTATCCTAACTGAAGTATTGTGTGAATACCAATGCACAAAAAGGCCACTACGCTACAGCACACAGACACTTATGCTCTGCAACATTCATAAAACAAAAACATATGTCTATATTCATTCACTTTGACCTCCGTAAACCATTATGCTTTTCAATTAAGTAATATTTGACAGTGCTCAGCTGTACCGCTTGGAGAAACTAGATGCCATGCTGGCCGGTAAACACTCTAAGACCAATTGGAGAAGTGAAGTGAAATGTTCGTGCCATAAAAACACAGTGGACAAAACAGACCTGAAACTGTACTCTCAAAAGACATACATATTTTTTATTTCTATTTACTGTAAGTCCACTTGAGTGCAGTGTTCATGCTTTCTGTGGTTCGTCAGCTTCTAGCCTGGGGAAATAAGGGGAGAGAGATGGGCCTGGGCTTGACATAAAAGCTGGGAGGCAGAGAGAGGGGCAGAAGAGGCTGGGAGAGAGAGGGGTGCAGAGAGGGCTGGGAGAGAGAAGGGAATAAGAGGATGAGAGAGAGAGGCATAAGAGGATGAGAGAGAGAGGGGCATAAGAGGATGAGAGAGAGAGGCATAAGAGGATGGCAGAGAGGGGCAGAAGAGGATGGTCAAGAGGGGCAGAAGAGGATGGCAGAGAGAGGGGCATAAGAGGATGATAAAGAGGGGCATAAGAGGATGGCAGAGAGAGGGGCATAAGAGGATGATAAATAGGGGCATAAGAGGATGGCAGAGAGGGGCATAAGAGGCTTGGAGAGAGAGGGGCATAAGAGCCTGGGGAGAGAGGGGCATAAAAGGCTTGGAGAGAGAGGGGCATAAGAGCCTGGGGAGAGAGGGGCATAAGAGGCTTGGAGAGAGAGGGGCATAGAGGGCTGAGAGAGAGAGAGAGAGAGAGAGAGAGGGACAGAAGAGGATGGCAGAAAGAACAGAGGGTTGCTTGGAGAGAGGGACTTGGGCTGGAGAGGCAGAGGAGGCCAGAGGCTATAAGGAATCCTGGGAGGACAGACGCTGATAAGCCCTAGAGAGTCACAGGGGTTAGGGGGACAGACAGATAACACCCAGGCGATAGGAGACTCCAACTCAACTGGGGCAAAGATAAGGCACAAGGACTTGTTGCCCTCTCTGTTAAATTTGAGTAGTGTTATGGTAGCTTGGCACACAGTCATTGTACTGTATCAAGCAATGGTGGGGGAAACAATAATAGTGGTTGTCTTACTCAGCGAGGTGAGTTTACTAGCCACTTACTGTAAACTTTCAGTCATTTGGATATTATAGCTACAATATCCATAATAACAGTTTATTAAGTGCTAATACTGTACAGAGATACATGTGTATTAATCCAGTGTTATTAAGATAATGATGTACATACAACTGAGCTTTGCTCTCTTGCCTTTCCCTTCTGGTACACATTAGCCTAAACACAGGAGTCAGGGGTCCATATGGAGCCCCAAGGACAAAAGAAATTAGACTGAAATATGTTCATTTTAGAACAAACCAAGTGTTCTCTGATCTTCCCCATTTTATATTCATCTCACTCCTCACTCTCCTCCTACGAGCTCCACTCTCTATTTGGAAGTTAACCCAGTCACCGACCGCCTTGTTTGCTTAATAGTTTGGATATGCAATTTGAGAGTGATTTATCACCCAGTCACTGAAAAGCATTCCTGCGCTGATTCAGAGTTCACAGCAGACTGTACACTTGTTTCCACTCTCTGTGTGCTGGTTTCCATGGCTGATTGTGAAGAAAGTGAGTTTTGTTCCTTCAAATTCCATTTGTATCATGCCAGCAGCTTGACAATGGTGTGAACTTATTGTACTTTTCTGTACTGATCAAGAGATATTTTAAGATACTTTCGTACACAACTTCTGTGTGTGTGTGTGTGTGTGTGTGTGTGTGTGTGTGTGCATGTGCGTGTGTGTTGGTGGGGTGCTGCATTCATTATATATCCAAGTGATGAATTATGTACCATGAAGAATAGTTTTACGGGACTAGTTACATCTGATCCATTATTTACCAGGTGCAAATGTGTTTAGGGAGCGCAGGCACGCGATAAGCATACGAACACTCCTACCCAGAAATTACTCGACGAACTTAATTTACAACTCAATAAAGACAGCTACTATAATCATGATAAAAGTCTATTGTCATTATCTGTGTGAGTTTCAAATGTTTCCTTTTATGTATATTAATCATGTGTTTTATTGTACATTTGACATACTGCACAATAAACCTCCTCAACAATGGTAATAAAGTACTGCAATAGAATCCCAGACTTGTTGTAACAGTTGTAGGAGCTTCATATATCCATATCTCCCATCAACTTCGGTTTGAGATTG
Organism: Nansenia antarctica; assembly: GCF_963989245.1. Lineage (NCBI taxonomy): Eukaryota > Metazoa > Chordata > Actinopteri > Argentiniformes > Microstomatidae > Nansenia > Nansenia antarctica. The sequence goes on from NC_137677.1 coordinate 47,165,713, forward strand.
TGTTTATTCAGTATATCCTCTGTGGAATATCATTCAGCGACCTTCAGTCTATCCACTACAAGCCCAAACAATGTTCATAAACAGGTGAATATACAAAGGCCTAATGCTCTCATAGCT
>NC_137677.1:47168329-47203329 GCF_963989245.1 Nansenia antarctica
GTGTGTGTGTGTGTGTGTGTGTGTGTGTGTGTGTGTGTGTGTGTGTGTGCGTGCGTGTGTGTGCTTGTGTGTGCTTGTGTGTGTGTGTGCGTGCGTGAGTGCATGCACGCTTGTGCGTGTGAGTGTCTGTTTGTGTTTGCGCATACATTTAAGTTAGTATGTATAACTGGATGCTGTTTCTGTAGTGGTTATGACCCTGTTATAGTACCTCTAATATACTGCAATAGAACAAAATCACACTTTGCCTGGCTGTAAATGTTGCTGACCTTTGGAAGTGACTGTTTCTCATAGTGGAGACCAGAGTAATGGATTGGTGCTGTCTGTAGTGCTGACCTCACGGTGCACCAAACAGCGTCTCTATCAAGTGGAGGTAAATTGCTTCCAGTCTTTTTTTTTAAAAGCTATGATGTGACATTTCATGGGCCACACTGCTTACATCTCAATAGTAATCACCTCGAACCTGCGATGCTTCATTTGGTTAACGATTAAACGCAGAGAGGAGGCAGAGGAATTTGCTGCTAATTCAATGCTTTAATGAGGCCGTTAATTAGACGCAAATGTTAATGAACAGTAAGTATTAAGATTCACTGTGGAGGCGCTAGTTACCAACTGAACCTATGGGAATGGGACAGCGACAAGTAATCATCCAGCGTGCAGACTGATGGGAGGGACGATGAACTATGACAATGACAACAGGATATGCTCTCCATGGAAGGAGGGAATCGACTTACACCGCATCAACAACACTACAATCAGACTGAAGAAGTAGTGAACGGTCTTTGGGCCAGTTTTACAGTACACTGAATTCAGATCCAAATGTTTTTTTGGAAGAAGCAGTCAAAAGGGAGGGAGGTTGGGAGAGAGAGGCAGACAGAGAGAGGAAGAAAAGAAAGAGAGAGAGAGCAAAAAGAGAGGGAAGTAAAGGGAGAGATGTAGAGGTAGAGAGTGGTTTTCTCTGCAGCACTCTGTCTGGTCTGTGTTCACGGTGGCTGAGCAGAGTGGAAGGCACAGCTGGCCCAGAGGGAGCACTTGGCACGCGATCAGCTTTGCACTGGGCACACTCACAACCTACTGTAGCCCAAACACACACGCATCACGATCAAAACAACACCAAACAAACACTACCCTAGATACACACAGTGAAACACACACAAGGAAACACACACACTCACACTCACACACACACACAAAGAAACACAAAAGCACATGTGCCATTCAAGCATCCTCCAGCTCTACCACATCCGTTTATTTCTAGATGGACCCTTTAGTATAATGTCCTATCCTCATGTATTTGTCTTGTAGTAATGATTCTGATGAAAATAAAAAAATTATTATAAATGGGGTTACTATAAATTGCTTTTGTCAAACTCCAGGCTGCTACTCAAGCCAAGAAAACAAAAGTGAAAATGTCATTACTAAAACATTGACATGACGACACATCTTTCCAAAGAAAGTGTTTCCATATTTATAACACATTACTCACAGTTGGTGATACGCATTATAAATCACGTTATAAGAATGATTAGTGGCTCACGTATCTCTGTAAGAGACTAAGTGCCTAGGTCAGCTCATACCAATGTAAAACGCATAATATAATTATAAAACAGGTGGCTTGTAAAAAAAAAGTGTTCAAATGTGCTCATGCATGTTTGAGTGTCCAGAAGAGCGAAGTCTCTTCAGGCCTCTTCAGGGGAAGATCTCTCTCCTTCTTTCTTCTAATGAATGCCAGTTGTCTCTGTGCCAGGAAAACAAAATAAAAGGAGGCATAAATGGCAGCACCATCTGGCGCCGGCTCTGCTGAGGAGAGCGGGATGGATCCCGCTTTATTTCAATCAGCTTGTTTACAACAGAGGAGCCTCTCCATCCTCTGCCCCGGGCAGGCTCCTCTGAGGGCGCCAAAAACACTTCAGCAGAAGGCCCCCGAGAAGTAGAGCCCAGGTCCCTCAGGACCCCTGGTGATGGACAAACTGGGCTGTTTATGCCTTCAGACAGCCAGGGGAGTCCACCGACGAAAGAGATGCTATTTTAACGCTGACTTGTTGGGCAGAAACGTGACAGTTACCTCTTTTCCAACACGAACCTAGTTCTAGTTTCTAGGCTGGCGGTAGTGTCGGTTTGCAGTTGGTTCAACTTGTGTACCTTCTAAGAACCGATTGCTATGGACGCCGATTACGTTCAAGAAGAAAGTTAATTACCTAACACGTTTTGATTATTACTACCACTGAAGATGTTAATGTTAGCCTTTGTTGTAAGCTAGCTTGCTAGGTCGATATAGCTAGCTACCTAGCATCAACTACGCTGGTATCAATTGGTCGTTGGTCAAGATAATCCCGCCCCCAGCCCCTGATGTAAGAGGTTCTTGATTCTAGACCTGCCAAGTGTTGGTGCCACTGTGGAACCAGTTTTCCTGGCCGAGAGCCGGTTCTTTTTCTGTCGAAACACAAAGAACTGGTTCGAGATTAGGCACTGGCTCTGTACCGGCCCTCAAATTGCCTTGGTGGAAAAAGTTGCAGTGGGTGGTTGATTGACACTCATTGAGACATTTTGAACAGGACTGATGTACAATATGTCTTAAATTGTTATTAATTCCAGTGAAGATATTGTAACTAAATGTTATACAACATTTGTATCTAACAACACTCATAAGCTTTGACTATAAACATTATATACTGTAGCACAACCTGTCATTCTGTATTGATTCATTAAAGTAAATATGATATTGGGCGACAAGAGGGAAAAGTAAACCCTTTCACAACATCAGTTTTAAACCCCTACAGTCCAAAACAATAACACTTTGAAAAGATGAGATCTTACTCAAACTAAAAAGGACGAGATACACTTTTACTGAATTGTTTGCAAGCATACAGTAGATGGAGCAGGCCTCCAAACTGAAAAGTTCTACATTTCTGAAAAACTTGTGTAATCTGAGGCCTTACCACCAGACTAAACCGTGATTAGCTTTCTGGCCTCTGGGTATGAAGACTCCAACCTCAGTGAACCATGCACTAATTAAGGACGTCTTCTTAGTCTAATTAGATGTCAGGTCGTCAGGTAAAAGACAGCCTTGAGATTTAAACACTCAACTTTTGGATCCAACCCACATAGTACGACTTTTCCATAATTAGACAGGTGTATCCATTTTGATTGCTTTCCCTCAAATTAATTAGCCCTTCATAATTAGCCAGCATGAATGCTAATCTGGGTCCTATTGCTCATCATCCTTTGGGTTTCTGATAAATCACGTTCCTTTCAGACACACTTAACCACGACAGCCTTTTTCTATTGCAGTAAGATTGGATTCAACTCAGACTAAAGCTGGGGCTGGAGAAACGTACTGTAATAAATGTTTTCAAATGACACTTGAGATTATACTATTCTGTCATGTGTGTACTAGTATTCCAGCAGTTTAATTGTGTTTCATTGTGTTGTATTGCACAAAACAGTCTAAACTATAAGGTCGCACAGTGTTCGGTAACTTTTCAGTAAAATGTTGTTGGAATCGCAATGTTTATTATTAATAATTCATATTATATTACAGTATGGCAGATATCCAGTAAGGCTCACTCAGCCTGAGTATAACTCTCCTTGTGATCCCAGTGAAGGCCATAGTGAGTATTTTCTTGTTTAGATTTAATCTAATAAATAGTTCAGTGTTGTAGGAATATGAAGGGTTATTAATTAAAGCCAGTGAAAGTTAATGATGCAGCCGTATCTTTGTCACGGGAGAGGCGCTGACTCAGGTGGGCAAAGGGACCAGAACTAATCTACTTCTCGACCGAGGGAAGCAGTGCATGAGGATGAGGAGCAGGAGGAGGAGGAGGACGCAACGACGAGGGGGAGGGGGAGGAAGGAGAGGCAGTCAGATACAGTGCAGTAAGGTACTTGAGAAGTTTCCTCAACACACTAACTTAGGCTGAATGTGTGCTCTGCGCCCACACAAGATAATTCCGTTAATAGAAACTTGTATGTGCTTTGAAGTGCTGTACAGCCTCCCATTTCAACTCAGAATGGCACATACTGGCACTGACACATGAACAAGGTTAATCAAGACCCTCAAACACTCCAAGAGTGTTTTTAAAGTCGTACACCACTGCTTGTCAACAATTAGAGATGCATCTAATGTCACCCTAATGGATTTCAAGAAGGGTCTGAATGACTTGAATTAACACATTTTCCTCTGAAAAGGATATCAAAGTATTCAGCTAGTGTGTACCTTGACATGTCTAATTATCTCTGAGAGGGAGGAATGTCATTCAGTGTGTATGGGAACATTTAGTTCGACCATATCTCTCCTAAAATGAGATATAACTGTAAATGGGTACACAGTAATGATTAATCATGAATAAAAATTATAATAATAATAATTTGTTATCTTCCTTCTAGCATTATGACTGCCAATGGCCCCTGGCCAGAGCATAGATTACTTTTTCCTGCTCTAACTGATGGATAGATGATTCACCTACTTCGTCAAATGTATTTGTTGTAAGTCTGCTAAATGCCAAAAATGTAATGTATGTAATCATTGCATGTGAATGTTGTTATATAAGATTGAAAGTGCATGCTGTTTTTTTCTATGGGTAAAACTAGTATGGTCATATTCATTCTGTTATGTGCCTTTAGTTTAGACTTTTAACCTCAGCAAAAGTCTTATGAATGATGTATCTATGTTTTGGCGCTGATAAAGCATATTGATCTGACTGAAAGGCAATGACCTTGCTTCCAGAATTGATTAATTATTATGTGCTGTAGGGAAATGTTCGCTTGAAGACAGCATTATTAATGATAGAGTATTGGAATTGCAATAAATCCCCTCATGAGTAGTTTTTGTTTAAAGGACAGGACACAATGACCTGTAAACATTGGACATTAGGCAGTGCATTGTTCTTGGCTCAGAGTAGAGGGAATTTACAGAGCCAACAAAATGGGAAGGCAGGCCATACATACCTAGTGTGTTTGCTCTGCATCAGGTGACCTGAGGAGACACGGTTAGGCCTGGTGTTAGGCCTGGTGTAAGGCCTGGTGTTAGGCCTGGTGTTAGGCCTGGTGTTAGGCCTGGTGTTAGGCCTGGTGTTAGGCCTGGTGTTGGGGCTGCTGTGTGGAGGCAGGTTCTGGCCTCTGATGGGTGTGTGTGTGTGTGTGTGTGTGTGTGTGTGTGTGTGTGTGTGTGTGTGTGTGTGCGTGTGTGCGTGTGTGTGTGTGTGTGTGTGTGTGAGAGAGCATGTGTGTGCGTGTGTTTGTTTAGTGTGTGTTTGTGTGTGTGTGTGTGTGTGTATGAGGAGATGTGGGGCTAATTTGGTTAACACCCAGAGCACATGTGAGACCTGCCATAGCCTGGCACAGCTTGGCATAGCTGCACAGCATGACTTATGCTGGAATTAGTATAATAATCACAGGGGACATGCAGACAGGTGGCAGGATGTAAAGGCACTGTGTGTGTGTGTATGTGTGTGTGTGTGTGTGTGTGTGTGTGTGTGTGTGTGTTTGTGTGTGTGTGTGTGTGTGTGTGTGTGCGGGGGGGTCCTTGGGTAAGACACTTAACCCCAAAATTGTCTCCCAATGAGCGGGCTGGCGCCTTGCATGGTAGCTTGCCGCCATAGTGTGTCAATGGCAATGTGTACAAAAGGTTTTGTCAGACATACAGTACATACAGTAGGCCTAGCTCAGGTTTGCGATCACAGGTCCAGTTCCTTGATCACTCTCTACCTTCAGTGAGGTGTTTAACCGACTCAGTACACTGTTCCTAGTTCAGTTCCTAGTTCAGCATCTTAAAGGTCACTGTGAAGGAGGTTTTCATCACAGCACATCAGCGATCCTTCAGGAGGTGGCATCAATTAAAGCTAGTGGAGCCCGATATTGTTTAATGATATATTTACATTTTAAAGCTTGATTTAATTACGCTGAGTGCACAGAGCGTTCACCCCTCCCTGCCCGCGGCTCACTTCTTCATAAAAAGAAGATGAAAAAGAGTGGAAGAACAGACGTGGCTGAGGTGGCTGGTCTAACTGCCTGTGTGGTTATTAATCTGGAGGATGTGCTTTGTTAAGGTTGATTGGTTTATATGAGACCTGTAGAAGAGCAAATGGAGGAATATCCAGTAGAAAATAACACGCCTGTCTTCCATCACAGTCTTACATGTGATAAAGAATTCTTCCTGTACACTTGCTGTTCTTTACAGAGATGTTTTACGGGAAACCGAGAAAAGTAATTTGTTTATTTTTGTAATCATATCTTTATTTTAGCAACAGTCAGGAAAGCATTTTATTCATGACAGCAATGGACATAAATAAAGTTTATTCGTGTCCATTGTTGTCATGAATAAAATGCATGCATGTGGCTCAACATACCAATATTATTCTATACAGTACGTACTGTATGATCAGATCTATTGTGTAGTGTCTTCAGGCAATGTGAATAAGGTTAGTATTTAAACCACAGTGATATGCGGTGTGACACTCGTGAATATGTATAAGTACCTAAAGGGAAGAATGTATTTTGTTTTTGGGTTGTTTTTGTAGGGCATCTTTAGATCTCCGGAAGATGTTCTTATCAAGCAGATGAATAACTTAAATTCAATGAGTTTGGTTGTTTGGGTTGCCGATACTTTTTGATAACCTTGAATTGTACATCATGGAGAAATGGTGAGCAATGTATTTTAACCAGATGAGGGAGAAGCATGTTCATCCAAACACTATATATTTTCACAGCTTAAAGACATGTACTGTGACAGGCAGAACATGGGGTATTTGTACTGTGTGCTTAACATGTACTGTGACAGGCAAAACAGTACAGTATTTGTACCCAAAAATGCCATTCCATACAAATGTGACGGCAGCTGGTGAAAGGGGGAACAAGTTGGCAAACAATCAAAATGTTCTGACTTTTATTCTGAAAAATGTAAATAAATGTCAACGTTGTTGAAAATCAATGACACACTCGCAAGTCAAGCCAAAATATTGTAATGCAGTAGATTCAGTGAGTAATCCCCACTACTACCTAGTTAGTGTAGAGTAGTGAGGATTACTCACCGAATCCATTGCATTGCAATATTATGTTTGGCTTTTATGTTTGGCTTGACTAGTGAACGCGTTATTGATTTTCAACAATGTTGAAATGTATTTACATTTTTCAGAATAAAAGTCAGAACATTTTGATTGGTTGCCGAGCCCTTTCACCAGCTACCGTCACAACTGCTCTGAGCCTGGATTCATGTTGAACTATGAGTAGTCTGGATTCATGTTGAACTATGAGTAGTCTGGATTCATGTTGAACTATGAGTAGTCTGGATTCATGTTGAACTATGAGTAATCTGGAATCATGTTGAACTATGAGTAGTCTGGATTCATGTTGAACTATGAGTAGTCTGGATTCATGTTGAACTATGAGTAGTCTGGATTCATGTTGAACTATGAGTAATCTGGAATCATGTTGAACTATGAGTAGTCTGGATTCATGTTGAACTATGAGTAGTCTGGAATCATGTTGAACTATGAGTAGTCTGGATTCATGTTGAACTATGAGTAGTCTGGAATCATGTTGAACTATGAGTAGTCTGGAATCATGTTGAACTATGAGTAGTCTGGAATCATGTTGAACTATGAGTAGTCTGGATTCATGTTGAACTGTGAGTAGTCTGGATTCATGTTGAACTATGAGTAGTCTGGAATCATGTTGAACTATGAGTAGTCTGGAATCATGTTGAACTATGAGTAGTCTGGATTCATGTTGAACTATGAGTAGTCTGGAATCATGTTGAACTATGAGTAGTCTGGATTCATGTTGAACTATGAGTAGTCTGGATTCATGTTGATCTATGAGTAGTCTGGATTCATGTTGATCTATGAGTAGTCTGGATTCATGTTGAACTATGAGTAGTCTGGATTCATGTTGATCTATGAGTAGTCTGGATTCATGTTGATCTATGAGTAGTCTGGATTCATGTTGATCTATGAGTAGTCTGGATTCATGTTGATCTATGAGTAGTCTGGATTCATGTTGATCTATGAGTAGTCTGGATTCATGTTGATCTATGAGTAGTCTGGATTCATGTTGAACTATGAGTAGTCTGGATTCATGTTGAACTATGAGTAGTCTGGATTCATGTTGAACTATGAGTAGTCTGGAATCATGTTGAACTATGAGTAGTCTGGATTCATGTTGAACTATGAGTAGTCTGGATTCATGTTGAACTATGAGTAGTCTGGAATCATGTTGAACTATGAGTAGTCTGGATTCATGTTGAACTATGAGTAATCTGGATTCATGTTGAACTATGAGTAGTCTGGAATCATGTTGAACTATGAGTAATCTGGATTCATGTTGAACTATGAGTAGTCTGGAATCATGTTGAACTATGAGTAGTCTGGAATCATGTTGAACTATGAGTAGTCTGGATTCATGTTGAAATATGAGTAGTCTGGAATCATGTTGAACTATGAGTAGTCTGGATTCATGTTGAACTATGAGTAGTCTGGATTCATGTTGAACTATGAGTAGTCTGGAATCATGTTGAACTATGAGTAGTTTGGATTCATGTTGAACTATGAGTAGTCTGGATTCATGTTGAACTATGAGTAGTCTGGAATCATGTTGAACTATGAGTAGTCTGGATTCATGTTGAACTATGAGTAGTCTGGAATCATGTTGAACTATGAGTAGTCTGGATTCCTGTTGAACTATGAGTAGTCTGGATTCCTGTTGAACTATGAGTAGTCTGGAATCATGTTGAACTATGAGTAATCTGGATTCATGTTGAACTATGAGTAATCTGGATTCATGTTGAACTATGAGTAGTCTGGATTCATGTTGAACTATGAGTAGTCTGGATTCAAACTCATTTGCAGTGTTTGAAAAGGGGTTGTTCTCTGGATGAATCTGAATCACCAGCCTTGATGAACAAGTGTAACACTTGAGACAGCAGTATTGAAATCAGAGAATAAGGCTGAGAATGTTGCTGTCCATGGTGCTGGAACTGCTCTGTTCCTACACTCTCCCCCATGCATTTGTAGCTGAGTTGAGGTGGTCAGCGGTGTTGTCTCCAGAGCTGCAGTGTATTGTACAGTATTGGCTTTTAACACACCTGATCCAGGTGAAAAACTAGTCCCCAAGACCTTGATCAGCTGAACCAAATACAGTATATGAGTGTTAGAGGACAGCAGCCTGCATGCACTGCCGCTGAGGCGTTCCAGGAGGCAGGAGTGAAAGATATCAAAGTATGAGGTGTCCTCCTGCCAGCAGTCTTGATTTTAATGGTATAGTTACATAAACCGCCTCCCACATACTATAACCTTGACAACGCTGTAACCTTCTCCCAAACAAAAGGCACGCAACTGAGTCACACACTCTGTCCTTGTGTGTGTGTGTGTGTGTGTGTGTGTGAGTGTGTGTGTGTGTGTGTGTGTGTGTGTGTGTATGTGTATGTGTGCATGTGCGTGCGTGTGTGTGTGTATGTGTGCGCGTGCGTTTATTTATTCTGGTCCTCTGCATTCACGGCAACCATGGCAGCAGCAGAGATCAGAATACAGAGCATGTTTATTTGTTTGAGGAATGAAGCTCCTCGAGTTTAACTAATTCATAATCAATTGGAGTTACCGGGCAAGGATGCATACTCAGATGTTAAAGATAGTGACTCAGGGATGTTAGAGCACTTCAGTAGATGAGGATATTGAATAGATGTAAACACGCAATACTGTTGTCTACTGTAGGCTATGAGTCCTTCCTGCCTGTTTGGTTGTGAAGTAGGGGGAGAGATGGGGGAGATATGGGGGAGACAGAGGGAGACAAGGAATGCAGTATTACAGTAACTCAATGGGATAATGATGTGTCAAAGCGTGACCAAGCTGTGAAAATGGGAAAATGTCTTTCATCATCACTGAAGTGTCCTTTCCTTGACCCTGCAGGCGAAATTAAAATGGCGAAGACTCGAAGGAAAAATAGTTTCAATTTACTTCTAAGTGGAGTAACATTGATTCTTGTTTGAAAGTAGGACCTGAAGGCTTAGAGACACAGGCTGCAGTGCTCTCTCTCTCTCTCTCTCTCTCTCTCTCTCTCTCTCTCTCTCTCCATCCATGCTGTATATTTGCATATGTATCCATGCTATTAGATGATACTGATATTACATTATTTTAGGTCTTGTACTTGTGCTCAAATTTAGGATTACAAAGAAGAATCATAAAGATTTTTTCCCCCAATATTAGAGTACAGTAATAATAATAATAATAATAATAATAATAATAACTTTTATTTGTATAGCACTTTTCCTGCAAACGTTGCAGATCAAAGTGCTTTACAGTACATGCTATGCGATGAGCATGAGTATAACACAGCATTTTATTCTACATCTTTTTGTTTGTTTGTTTTCAGTTACTGTATATTGATGAAGTGTGGTAATACTCTTGTTCCATTCACCTCTTTAGTCATGAAATCAGATCATCACACTGACACCTGCATGGATCACACTGAGTATGTCATCACCGTCCCTATAGGGATTACCTCTCATCCTGTCCCGTGCCCTAAGTGTGTTGTTGCTAGTATATCGCGTGACTATGTTGCCCTGTAGCATCACTCAGTTCCCCTGGGCCACACCGACGCCACGAGGACCAAGGTGAGAAGAGGTCACAGCCACAGGCACGCATGCCAAAGCTCACACACACACACACACACACACACACACACACACACACACACACTCATAACTCATGGGTGAACTCATAATCACAGAAGCTGTAATCTTTTTTGAATAGAAACATTATTTACGAGAATTCACTGCTCTTACAGTCATGTTGAAAAAGACAGGACAACATGTTTATGACATTTGATGGAGATAATATAAATAAATAAATAAATAAAACAGAACTTTTTTTTTTTAAATTATTTGTAAAATGTAATTAATAGAAATGCAATTTTCTTGTGAGGAAAAAATGAGGACACCCCCACATCTATTACTACTTAAACCCTAATTTGAACTCTAAATGATTAGAACATTGTTAGAGTGGATTTCGGAGGAGCCTGTCTTATTTAAACCTCAGACATTTAGTTTGCTTTGCTCTTGATTGTTGAAGTGAGTGGTATCACCATGGCAAGATCAAAAGCACTCTCTGGGGTGTTCAGAAAGGTTGTAGACGTATATGAGCCTGTAATAACTCTGCATAACCAGTAGGTAATGTGCGTACATCAAGTCAAGACCTGACGTAGAGCTACGATAAATTCCATGGTCAAATTGACTCACGTTGACATTTTATAAATCACTACTTTGACGTGGTTTTCTACGTATGCCACGGGTAAGATCAAATTTGATCCAAAGTACTTTCTATAAATGAGGCCCCAGGACTTCTGGAACAATGTGCTTTGGACAGATTAATCCAAAGTTTAATTATTTCGGCACGGTAACAGAACACATGTTTGGTCAAGACAGCATTTGAGCACAAGAGCCTCATACCAACTGTGAAGCATGAGGGTGGAAATGTCATGGTTTGGAGCTGCTTTGCTGCAGCAGGGCCTGGTCAGCTCACCATCATAGAATTCACTATGAATTCTTTATTGTATCAAAGCTTGAGGAAAATGTGAGACTATCTGTCCAAAAATGTAACCTGAAGTGGATGTGGACCATGCAACATGACAATGACCCAATACATTCCAGTAAATCCACCAAGGAATGGCTCAAAAGAAAGAAAATGGGAGTTCTGGAATGGAAAGTCAAAGCCCGGATCTTAATCCGATTGAGATCTCTGGGCTGACTTGAAACGGGCTGTGTATGCAAGACCCCCCTCAATCATCACACAGCTGAAGGAATTCTGCATGGAGGAGTGGGAAAAACCTTCTCCCAGTCGATGTCAGAGACTGGTAGACAGTTATAGGAAACGTCTAATTGAGTTTATTTCAGCGGTTATTTAAGGGGGCAATACCAGCTATTAGGAGGCATAGGGTGTCCTAACTTTCCCCCAGTATTAATTGGCATCTGTATTAATTTTAAAATGATAACAAAGTAAAATTGTCATTGTTTTTGGTTCAATTAACTTTATCTATAGATATTGTTTGAAAGAAGAAAAAATATTGATATGTCCATATTTCATAACTAAATATTATTATAGTGTCCTATTTTTTTCACATGACTTTTGTTACCTCCCTCTTCCTGTCATGCTGTGTTTTTTGTGTGTTCCCTTCTATGTCTTCCCCTCTCACTCTCATTCAGTACAGTTGTCCATCTATCCTGTCCTCTGTTCGGAAGTCGTTGTCTTTTGTGTTTTGTTTGATGTTGATGGTTGAAAGTAAAGTCGCCATGCCACGTGTTTTGTTTTGCTGTTTTCTGGCTCTGGTTGAAACTATACACGGTATAATGTTTTTGTGTTTGCAATTTGTATGCGTAAGGCCAGAGGGGATAGGTAAGCTGCCCATGGGCATGAGCATGCCCATTTCATCACGTAGCGACATCTTTGTTATAAACATTAGGCTAGGAACGGGTGCCACCACCATGTATTTATATTAAATCTGGTGTGGTTAGGTAAATAGGACTTATGGCGCTTACATTTTTGTTAATACAATACATTTGTTCATTTTAGTTCTGGTTTCATAACGTTTTGTTTGTAACGCACCTACATTCAGCAGGATTGCCCTGGTTTTACCCTAGACAGAAGGGTCGTAACATAAATTGTGACTTGCAATGGCTTACTGTACATCTTTATATCTTGATTGTATAAGCTTTGTCTTCCAGGGCTCAGGAAGGCAGTAAGAGGGCTGGGTGATGTAGTATACATTGATCCTAGCATCCTGAAAATAATTTTCTATTTCTTGGGTGTGCATCAGAGCAGTCCTGGTCAATAACAATGCTGCCTCTGCTGTCTCCTCTTGTATAAGTTCTACACACACACACACACACACACACACACACACACACACACACACACACGCACACAGTGACACATATTGACATTCCCAGGTTGGAGACAGTATTGATTTCCCAGAAGATACACAGACCCAGACACACAAAGCAGAGGGCATCAAAACACTGGGGCTGCATACCAGAACATGTTACCATCTTTGAAAACTGTTTCACCTACTGTAACATAATATTATATTCCTAAAACATACTGTAGACTTCAAGTAAAATGGCCATCGATGGCATTACATTTTTAAAGAAATGTATTTTTATTTAAAGGATATGTACATAGCAGTTTAGTCAATAGCAGGGGAGGCAAACATCTTTATTGATGCACTGTAGTTTTGAAGCACAGGAAGAAAGCATCAAATAACTCCTTGTTTTCTGTGTGTGCTTTTCCATCAACTGTGTGTGTGTGTGTGTGTGTGTGTGTGTGTGTGTGTGTGTGTGTGTGTGTGTGTTTGTCTGTGCATGAGAGTGTCTGGATGTACTGTACGTGTGTGTGTGTGTATGTGTGTGTGTGTGTGTCATATCTGAAGATTTAGTGTAACCTTGATCAGGTGGGGAGAGGTTAATAGTGGCCCTATCAGGCTGTGCGGGAGAGCATTTAGCAGTTATAATTGATGATGCAATTACTGTCTGTATAAGCTAAAGCCCTGGTCCTCCAGTTCTAGCACGGGGCCATACATCTTCTCCCCATGCCTAGGCTCTCTGTGTCATCTGTCCAGACCTGTCATCTTCTCCTGGCCCACTACCAGCTTAAAGATGATCTCTTTCTGTGTGTTCATTCCAATTGTGGGCTAAATGTGTCAGAATATCACAGAGAACTGTATTCTACACTCATTTGTACAAAAGCTTTGAAGACCGAGGAACAATTCTGAATACATTAGGGATATGCTACCCATTCTTTCATTATCACTGTCTGCTCAGTGATGGAAACATACTCCAGCACCCTGATTTAACTACGCGCGTCAAGCCCATGCTGTATACAGATCTGTGTCCATTGACTTGATTTAAGTTGGCAAGAGCCACACCTCCACCGAATGTAGGTTGCACCGTTGCACCACCTGGGGAGTCAGAGGTGATAACCCACACCCAGGCATAAACATAGCCTGTCCACACACACACTGTCTGCGTCTCATAGGGTTCATTTCACACCGCAGGGGGGAGGGTTTTAACTGCCATTAGAGGGGTCTGTTATGCAGACAGATGTTTGCTCAGCAGGAGGGCTCGGAATGTGCAAGACACACCCTGGCGCGCACACACACACACTTGCGTACACACACACACACACACAGACACACACACAGACCCTAGGGCCCCAGGTAATGGGTTGGCATGGTAACTGAGTGATTTGACTCGTGATTGACACGACGACATCGTGCACACAAACAATCTAAAAATACTGGAATTGTTGGAGCCAACCAAAGTAGCCTGGAGTCACACTTATTCACTTCACACACAGCGAAATCAAACAGCAATGCTTTGGTTTATGAGCGGGTCCTGTGTGCTTGGAGCGAGTTCTGTCTTTTGAAGAGGGCCTCAGAAGGCTAAATGACGCCAGATAATTGAATGGTTACAAAGACTGTCTGACAGATTTTCTCCCTACACTGAAGCATGGGGTAATACAGGACAATTCAATTAATTGACAGTGCATACAGGTACAGTAAATAACTCAGAAGAGGTGATGTTCATCCTGACATTGAACCAGACCTTGAGCCCTGAAAGAGAAAGCTTGTAGGGCCACAGTGGTGAAGACATAGTCCCTGAGTGAGGAGGAAACCTTGTAAGGAACTAGACCTTAGAGGACCATCCTCCTCTGGCTGCCTTGACGATGTCAGTGAGATATCAGTCTAGGGAGATATAGAAGAGGAGGAAAGATGGAATTGCAACAGGGATGGAGGTACTTATGGGTAATGACAGGCCTATACTACTCCCTTCCCATGTTTAAGATTATCATATTATAATTTCAGGCTGGTCACCTATAGGAATGTGTGTGTGCCTGCACACAATGGCACTTACACATGGGAAAGGTGTGCATTCAAGTACTGTTAACCACCTGGAAGCTACATGCCAAGAGACTGCGTCATTTTACTTAAAGGTTATTGAATACATCCTGTTTCTCAAGTTTGTTGTATTGATGCTTTACATGGTGCTGTTGAATTCTACAACGGTTGTCAATGCAATTGTCATTGCTGTGTCCTCCTCTGTAACAGAGCAGGTGTTGTGTGTTGGAGTGATCCATCTGAGTGGAGATGAGGACACATTTCTTTGTTCCCTGATGGCCCACTCCTCAGAGATCTCTAAAATAGACGCAGATTGTGGTTCCCCTGCTGTGATTCTATTCGTAGAAGCCTCCCTCAGGCCATGACAACTGGCCGTCCAAAACTAAACTAAAACAGGTTCCAAAAAAGTTTGCCTCCCGCTTTAGGATAGAAATACACATGAAACAACTGAATAGTGAATATCACACACAAAAAAAAAAGCCTGCTGAGAGGGAGAGATCAATTACTTTCCATTTACTTATACTATACTTACTATAGCTGCTACTCCACGGATTTCAGCGACGAGTCTTCAATTCAGAATATAAACAAAACTGGAGACATTCATCATTTATTGACACAGACAATGTGATTGCTAGCAAAAGAGAGTCAGCGCTGTAGCTAATTACGTCCAGTAAATTACTCAAATAACCGTACCTGCAAACTTAGTTAACCTTGAGCCAAATCAGAACATACTGTATTTACCATTCATTAGCTACCACTCAGATTTACAGAGTAATTTTTATTTAATTTTAATTTTGCCATTTAGCAGACGCTTTTATCCAAAGCGACTTACAATTACGAATTACAGGGACATTCCCCCTGGAGTAACTGAGGGCTAAGTGCCTTACCCAAGGGCACACTAGTAGTGGTGTGGCTTCAGGCGGGATTTGAACTCACAACCTTCCGATCACAAGTCCAACTCACTATCCACTAGACCACCACTACCCTACTATAGAAAGCAGAAAAGTTTAGTTCAATGCCCAGATATTCTATTCACATCGAATGCTTACAGATTCATGTAAACACTTATTGTGTTTCAACAAGCTGGAAACACTTAAATCAAATGAGTGTGAATAGTTCCTTATCTTTGTATGATGAGCACAGCGGTTTGGTGCCTCAGTGGGAGAGGATGATAGAGGTAGAATGGATCTCTGGGTGCTGGAATGCCTATGCAAACAGCCAATCAACTCACTCACACTGGGTCTCTGTCAAGTGCCTCTGTTGGGTTTAAATACTTGCTCATCATCTCTATTCAAAACACAGGCCTATTCCAATGAGTAATCAGGCTCGGTCTAAAAGTGTGAATGTTGGAGTGGAGGATGTTCAATTAGCTGTATCTGTGTGTTTATGTTTACTGTTTGGCCAGTCTCCCCTACTGCTGCACAATCTGTCATTAACTCAGCGAGCGCAGCGGGAAGGGCCTCTGTTGGGCTCACTAAAACAACTCGGAGTTGAAATCGTTAATTAAAAAAACGGACTTACTGTACTGTAACTTTAGCCCCTTTCACACATAGTTCCCTGTAACTTCCATGGAATCCCAAGCTGTGTCGACCGGGCATTTTCGCCCTTCACACATGAGCCAAATGCCAGTAGATTCCCATGTTGCCCCCTTTCACACATGTCGGCAATGCCCTGGTTGCGCGATCTACTTGAATTATTGCATTCAATACATGCATTCAACTGGATGCAGAACTGGAGCGGAACGGGCGTGTGGGACTACCATGTACCATATATCTGCCATATCATACCTCTGTTTTACATTGAAAAATATGATGAATAAATACATGTGGGACGGAGGTATGATATGGCAGATGTGTGGTGTGTGGCGGTCTCGCGCGCCTGTCTCCTTCTCCTTATATATATATATATATATATATATATATTATGCCATATATCATACCTCCACTATGATTGAAAATTAAGTAGTGTCCAGTTGTGGAATTATATTCAGCAGTAGCGATATTCGGAGTCTGGGGCAGTTGTTATGCGCTCTGCCCTGCTGGTTGCGCGATGCAGGACAGCTGTGAAAAGAGACAGACCAGGCAATGTTCAGGCTTCCGTTCAGACATACAGCGACCCGGTAAATTGCATGGAATTATACATGGTCTCGGCCAGGGTAGTTGTCCGGGCGGATTTCCCTGGTCAGTCGCGTTCAGACATACCCCGACCCTGGAAATTGCATGGAATCTACTGGGAAGGCTCGTATGTGTGAAAGGGGCTTTTGTTCTTCCTTTCTAACCCAATAGAGCTTAACCATAACATAGTTAGGATGTGTAATGTAGTAATAATGTTGTAGTATGTAGTAATGTGTTACAGAATAGTCTCACTGGCTTCCTAAGAATGAATTGAATAGAATTAGAATGGAGGACATAATTGGAGAGTAGAAGAAAAGCAACGAAACACCTCAGCTCATCAGAATCTGTGAATGAAAAGTAGCTTCCCCTCGCTAGCATCTCCATGGTGACTCCATGGTGACTCCACCATCCAACCAAGGGACAATGTTATTATTTATTTTCCTCAGATAAACATCCAGACTGTCTAAGCATGCAAGGTGAAGCAAAACATTTAATTAAAAAAGCAACGGGTGCTACTTGAGAGGAAAACATTAACAAAGGAAGCGGCAGAAGCCTTTGGAACAAGTGGTGCCCTCTAGCTATTAATACCTCGGTTTCCTCTACTGGAATGGTAATTCTCACACATGTCAGTCAGAGCTATGCATGGGGGCTGTGATGGATTCCGCCTGTTAGAGACAAAAGCATAATCAAGATGAATCATGCTCTTTCTCAAATCAAAGAAAATGTTTCTCTCTCTCTGTCTTTCTTCTCACCTAATTCTGTTACCTCGCACCTAGATGGGACATCAATTCCTCCGCCAGTGAAAATTGCAAATTAGCTCTGTGTAAGATGTTGAGGAGATGGGAGGAGACAGGGGGGAGTCGATGAAAGCAGGAGGGCTATTAGAATTAGACCTAACACACAGTAGGAGCTGGTGTTTGCTGGATTTTGACATTTTGGTGACAAATAGGACATTTTAGTGACAGGAGTGAGAATCTGTCTCGGAGTAGCATTCGGAGCTGGCTGTGCTCGAGTACGGTTGATTACATGGAGACCCAGATTTCAGCCAGACGGAAATGATTGCATCACTGAGGTGTAAAGTGGGTTATCAGGTTTAGTTGACTGTAAAATGATGAGCAATAATCTTAATGTCAGGGTATGCAACTCTAAGTCCTCCACCACACTTTAAGCAGTGAATGAGCATCTGGGAAAATATTAATAGTTTATATTCAAGTTGTGCAGTTAATCTGTTCATCGAAGCGAGTTTAAAACAGTGGCAATAAACCATTACAGCTAAAACTGTCTCTGTCCAGTTTTAGCTGTTAGCTGTTTAGCTGTAAAAACTGTTTATCCATTCCCTGAGATGTTCACACTATGGCTATCACAGTCTAGTGTATACTCTCTGCATAATGATGTTGTTACAGCGATAAGCAAATGTGTTTTAAGATGTGAATAATAATGAGTTCATGTTAATGATAAGGAGTACTGTAGCTGTTTCTCTGTTGGCGTGTTTCATCAAGTACCCGACTAATGCACACCTTTGATTTTTGAGCGTCAGTTTCCCTCATTCATTTTACAAAGGGCAGCCAGGGAGGGATTATATTTCAAGCATAAATAAATATTCTAAAAAGGTCACCTTTCCATCTGTTATTTGTGCAACCTCTAAAAGTAATTACATCCTGAATGATGTCTGCAAAGCTGTTTGTGTGTTTTCACAACGGTGTCTAAACAAAATATCTCCCCACGAGAGTACAACCACATTTCAAATACACTCTAAATACGTACGGTAAACAGAGGTAAACGAAGCAGGCACACACAGAAACTCACTCAAAAGTTTGGATGTACAGTACGGTACATACTGCTACAGTAAATGTGTTACTGTATATCATAATCAATGATGTCAGATAACATACTATCATTATACTGTGTATACAATAAAGAGTTAAACAGACCACCTTTTAAATAGCATAGTTAAAAGTATACACTGTGTAACCTTAACTTTTTTACAGGCAATGTTTTAACAGCAAAAGTAACTTCAGGTTGCTGATGTTAGACATCATGGACTCATATGCATTAATGCATGTATTATGAATGATATAATAGTCTGCATTTCCCCTCCAGCACCAGATCGCGTGCTTGACTTTGAGGGAGCCCAGAACAGAATGAGGTCACACATAACATCCGACTCAAGAGAATATAAAGAGTCAGTACAAGGGGACCAAAGAGACATTTCAGGGCCAGGAGTTTTTCCTGACCATATGAATTATCTAGGAACATCTCTAGGCCATTAAAAAGAAAATGGGCACAGAGTCTTTCCTGATCTGGTGATAAAATCAAGAAAATCTCCTGGACCTAGTTATTGTGCTTACAGTGGGACCAGAGAGTCATATGCTGCTGATCACCGAGTGAGGTAGCGACCGACCTGATGAAGTGTTCCTCCATTAGCTGTGTTTGTGTTAGAGGCCATCTGTGCCTGGGACCTGTCTGAAAGACTCCTCAGCAGGGGTCCAAGCCGGGCTGAGCCGAGCATCTCCTCATAAACTGTTGGTTCAGGCTGTTTTCATACTGGGGGCATCTTCTAATTACCCTGGAGCAGCCCTGCCATTAAACTTAACAATGTTTCTCTTCTTTGGAGGGGGCGGTCCGCCTCTGATTTTTCATTGACTCAAGTAAATCAACGATTCTAAACCGTAAAACATCAGAGTGCAATGCTCCTAATGATCCAGCCCCCGCCGTAAGAGTGAGTGCTGCGATCTGTATCCACGCCATCTCAGAGGCTTGTCGGCTCTGTCTGCTATCCCTCCGCACGCGCGCCCTCCTCTCGCTTCATCTAATAATGGAAATTTACGGCGTTTTTCTCTCATGCGGGGAAATAAACAGGGGCGATTGATAAATCAGGTGTAATGCCTTGGCTTACGGGCACAGACACCTCACAGCCCACAGTAAATCTGCAGACAGGATCAGATTCCCGCATTAGTGGGGAGGAGATGCATTTATTTGCCTCTCACCCAGACTCCTAACACCACTGAGCCTCAATTACTACGTCTGAGAGCACCAGATAATACATGCAAACGGCTCCACTCAAAGCCATTACACAGACTGATATAGAGTCAGCTTTTCACTGTGGTCTGTCTACTATGCTAGCGTCGACTGAGCAATCTACATTCTCTCCCTCCACCATAGACACATTGTTGTGTTGTAAATACATTGACGCTATCTTCGGCGCTCTAGTAGCTCTTACCTGCGGTTCAGAAGTACTTACTGTACTGCACGCCCCACCTCACCTCACCTCCTGCTTTCTCAGTGCATTCATAATGTATTGGAGTTGGTGTTGATAAGGAGTCGGTTGAAGTCAAGCCCCAGGTAGTGAGTCGATCAGCGGATGTGATGTCTGTGTTAACCAGAGCCCCAGGACCCTCCACCCAGGGAGGCCCAGCTGCAGCCCCGAGCGTAGCCACAGCGCAGAGCTATAAGCCTGGGTACACTCTGAGCCTCTCTCCCCCACTCCCCTCCCCTCACGCGCTGTATGTCAGCCCTGAATTGTGTTTTGATGTTTCCACAGACCTGCGATTGAGCTCCAGTCCTGGCAGCCAAAACAGACATTTGTCGATTCATATGCATCAAGGCACTTTTTCTCTCTTCCTCTCTCACTCCCTCCATCCTTGCCACCCCCCCCCCCCCCCCCCCCCGCTTTAACTCTAGCACGGCTCACTGTGACACCAACCCAGTATGAGGTTATGAGTGGCCGCTGGACCCCCGCTGTGAGCAGTGTCACATGCGATTACCATTATTTATAAAAGTCACTCAGGCTCAGTGGCCTAGTCTGCCTCATCCAGCCCTCAGCCCTGCACACTACAGTCAATATTTGCACGCAATCCTGAACTGTTGAGAGTTTCCATGGTGGCGAGAGCCTCCATTACATGAAATATTCAGGGCGCGGGGAGACTCCCATGAGGGCAAGAGCAGGGTTTTTACTCCGATTTGATTATACACCATGATTTTTTCATGAGCTATGACAGTCGTGTTGAATTAGAGTCAGCCCTGGATCCTTGTGATAGTCACGGAAGCCACACTCGCCAGGGAGGGGAGGCTTCCCTTCCTCTCTACCCCCCTCGTCTCTGTCTCTCTCTCTCCCTTTCTCTCTCCCTATACCTTATTAGTACCTCTCACAATGTAGGTGCAGAGAGAGAGAGAGAGAGAGAGAGAGAGAGAGAGAGAGAGAGAGAGAGAGAGAGAAGAGAGAGAGAGAGACAACCATTAGAAAGAATGTGCCGCGGTCTGGTGAAAAGGTCGGCAATTCTCAAGTTGCGCAAATGACCAAAAAGCTTCTTTATATTGCTAACTGCATATTACGAAAGTTTAAGTGTTGAAGAGCCCATCACTCGATATAACAAATAACAGTTTTAGGATCACTAAATACTTATAATTTGTCAATTGTATTCACTGTATAGTCTGCCGTAGGCTACTGGGTAAGTGATACATGGCTTGTAAACAAACGTACATTTTAGGACGTGTTCAAAAGCAAGGACTGTGTGACCATCTAATTATGTGTAGTTATGTGTTTTTAGCATGTTGATGTTCTCTCAGCATGTTTTGATGTGCTGAACATGCAGTTAGATGTTCATAGTTATTTCTTAGCTCCTATACCTAGCTACCGACACAATGGTAGCAAACGTTATTCAGAGCGTTTTTCTCCAGTATTTGGTTTGAGGGGTACCAACATTCAAACTATTTTCAGTTTTCAATGTATGACATTGAAAGCGTACAATCTGCACTTTCATAATTTGGAACAATTTAAAATTACCTACTTGAGGACTTTTTCACCAGACCCTGTCACATATGATTGTAATACTGTACCTTTAAGATTATAATACCTTAGGCAGTCCCCTGTGCCCTGTCCACTTTTTACATGATCTGACATTATAATCTGCCCTCTGTTTTCATGGAGGTAGTCTGGCTATATCATTGAAGTGTATTATATGGTAATTTATGTTCTGCTATGGTACGTACAGTAATTTGTGTTTGTTGAGATGAAGAGACTGACGTTGAGCTGTTTGAGTATCTGGACCTTGAGTGATAATAACTACAGACTGCTATGGCACTATAAGTGTGAAATCATCATTAAGAAGTCATAATGGTGAAGCGCTGACTCTCTGTGTCTCATCATCCTTAAAGAGATTGGTTGTGATGATGCATGACAAAGATCTGACCGGTGAGGCTTCAATGGTTCAATGTCTGGTAAAAACACCTGAACTCAGAATAAAGATCTTGGAGCACTCGATTGTGTCAATGTATACTGTATGTTGTATTTGTTCACTTTTTGACATTGTCAAAGTGTTTAATATTCTGCTCCTAAGCTTCACTGCTGTTTGAGTTGTGTGTTCAATGGTGTCTCCTTCACCTTCCGTAAGGCAGTCAATGTCCTTCATACCACTTCCCTTGGTCCAGTGCCTCAAATAAGTGTCTCCTGATTCCCACATCTTCAGTTCTATATTTCATATATATATTTCACACCTTCCCATTCTTAGACAGGAGCAGAGATTAATATGAGTCTGACAGAATGCTGGGTTTCAAAACAGAGTCCTGTTGCTTGTCTGTGTGACTCAGCGTGAAACAACACGACTGGCCAGAGCTCTAACAACGCTCACAGAGTGACTGGCATATATGTGTGTGTACACACACACGTACACACACACACACACACACACACACACACACACACACAAACACACACAATACCTCATGAGGAGAGAACTGTAGGAGTTGGCAGCTCAGTGAGAGGGGGACAGAGAAAAGGGGGGATGCTCCAGAAACTGCTGTAATCACTTCCACCTGCCTAATGACCATGCTAATTGCTTTTCTCAACTCTCTGTTGAGGATGCTGTCAGTGGCTCACATGCTCCTGGTGTGAGGTAAGACAAAGGAATTCTGTAGATATTAGTATGCTTATTACAGTTGAACACATACTCATTCCATAGAGTATTTGTATACATGTTTAAGTAAAGTACCCAGTTAAAATCAATTCAGATGAAACCATACACTTTTACTTAACAAATGTAAGTACACTGTCATGGATTATATTCATAAGATAATGCATGCTACATCATCAAAACACTGTCCTGGTAATGAACACATTTCTCTCCATTTGGCCCTAGACAATAGCACATGCATATAGTACAGTACAGAACAGTACAATACATACAGGAGAAGATACCTATACTGCAGTGATGCCATATAGAAACAGATACAAAGGTTTTTAAAGCCACAGCATAGAAGCATTACTAATGGTTAGTACTGTATGTAAGGACATGTGCAGTGAAATTGTTGTGATATCCCAGGTGTAACTGGCATCGTGAATGCACTGCTCACATCACTCATCTAGCCCGGGGGCATGGGGAATATGTACTGTATTATGATACTAATTATAGTAATACGCCTTAGGCTCGCCAACTGCCCATCTAAGCAAGCAATTTATGATCTATATAATATGTATGGGTGATCAATTTATGATATATAAATCAAAAGTCAAACGTTTGGATATATAAACTACTCAAAAAAAGTTCGGGAAACATTACTCTGGTTTGGTATTATTCCTACCCTTTAATAATACCAATTGGTATTGTATTTTATATCGTTGGAAAGCCTGATTAGTCACCTTTACAACGAGGTAAGGATCATGCATTCGTGGAATGAGCAACACAGCTAAATGTGTGGGTAGCAGCCCAAATATATTTGCCAAAATCCCCTAGATTCTTCTGTTGGTATTCACTCTCGTTTTGAGTTGCTTGGTGGATTGGATGATTGCACTCTCCCACAGTAATAAGGAAAAAACAACACATATTGGCCATTTTTACACTTTATTCATTTTACACTGTCAGGGACCTCAGTAGCGTGTGGAAGATACACAGTCACAACAGCTTGGTACCACCTCCTCATGCTGGTCATTCCTCAACCAGGATTTGCCGCAAGTCAGCCAACATGGTTGCGTTGGTCACTCTGGCACGTACAGCACGCCCAAGCTGATCCCACAAGTGTTCAATTGGGTTGAGGTCTGGATTCACAGCAGGAGGTACTCTGTGATGATCCTGGCTCTGTGGGGGCGAGCGTTGTCATCCTGGAGGATGGAGTTAGGTCCCAGATTCTGGAGATATGGGGTAGCCACTGGCCCCAGAATATCATTCCTGTCAATTAGGTGCCATTCAGGTGCCAGTCACACACCTGTGACTGACATACACCTGCCAGCACTTGAAGCTCAAAACAAGAGTGAATACCAACAGAAGAATATTGCAGGGGATTTTGGCACATTCTTTTGGGCCGCTACCCACACGTTTAGCTGTGTTACTCATTCCACGAATGCATGATCCTTACAAGTTGTACCTCGTTGTAAAGGTGACTAATCAGGCTTTCCAACAATATACAAAATACAATACCAACTGGTATTATTAAAGGGGAGGAAGAATCGACAGAAATAACGTTTCCAAACCTTTTTTGAGGAGTTGATATAATAATGTATGGGTCTTGAAAGTGAGATTAATTGATTGGATGTACAGTATTGTACAGTATTGGATGTACAATATACCTATATGTTCATCCGCTGTTTCACACAACTATGAAAAACAACCTTGTGTGTGAGTGTGTGTTGGGTTCAAGGTCAAACAGCTGACAAAGACACAGACACAGGGGTATAGACGAGGTCAAAAATAAAGCAGCCTCACATTGAGCACCGATACTTTCCCTGCTCCGCCCAATGAAAAGCAGCAATTACCATGTCTGCTGCAATAATACCAACTTGGAGAAAATAGCTCCCCCTAATTATTCACTTTCTTGTTCAGTCTGTAAGACAGAGAGTAGGGAGTAAAAGAGAACAGGAAGGAGAAAGAGAACCGTGCACAGGAAGAGGAGTTAAATACAGCAACAGCATCTGTCAGCTCAGTGACACTGCTGTTTAACATCTGACTTCTTAAATATAGAGCCGTCATAATCTGTATAAACCATTGAGAAATAATGGCAGCCTGCTGGAGATCTCTGTTGGAGAAGTCAGGGATATCATTGCTCTTTTATGGTTTATACTTTTATTCTTGTGTCATTATTTCTTGTTGTATGCCATCTCTCAGGGCCAAGAGAAAGGTCTTGTATGACTGTTGACATTTTGGAGACAACTTTGAAAGAGCTGAGTTTTTCCAAAGCATTTTCATTCTGACACTGCCTATGACCTGGATGACGTTTTACTTAAATGTGCATGTTTTGCATTGTCTATCATTTCACAGGATAGAAACCCAATTGAATGACACTGCAGCTTTTTATTTGAGTCTCTGGAGATACTTGTAATTAATCCAGAATAATCGTTGCAAGAGACTTAATCTGAGGAATTGAATGAAGATTAACACCCTTTTCTCTCTCTCTCTCTCTCTCTCTCTCTCTCTCTCTCTCTCTCTCTCTCTCTCTCTCTCTCTCTCTCTCTCTCTCTCTCTCTCTCTCTCCATTTGTGATCTAGCAGAAGAGGCATTAAAGCCCTGCTGGAAAACAGCTCAGTCAACCATGGAATATATACAGTGTTTCCACCAATTACATGATTGTTCCTGTTTAAGAGCAATGGTCTAGTGGTTTAAATATTGATATTTCTTGGTCTATGGAAGTTGCACTCTTTAAACATGCAAGTCCAGTAGGGAAGACATGGGGCAATTGTAAAATGTTTTGCAATTAACACTATTACTCAGACCACTCAACCTAGACCAGTAATGTTTTGATATCAGAAACTTCTGTCTACTAATCATATTTTTTAAATCACATCACAATATTGATTTTAATCCAAAATGTCTGTGTGCAGGGGCAATTGTAACAGTAGGAAGGAGCAAATGTAACACCTTTATAATACCAAATAAAGCCACTGAACTCCAAGAAAAATGCAGAAGACAAAAGACACACACTAATGTAATTTAAGTAACTAAAGCAATAAAATGTATTATGTGCTCACTTCTAATAAGGTTAGCAACTTTCGCTTGTTCCAGCTCAACCATTTGTCTCCACTGTCATGAAATAGTTCTTTTTGTAGGCAAATAAGATGGATTTTCGTCCCCGGCTCTGCCTGTCAGTTGTCCACCATCACGCTGACAGGAGACAAACAGTTCTGATTGGAATTGGACTGGATTGGAATTGGACTGGATAACGCAAACTAGTGCGATAATTGGTAAAAATTGTAAGCCTTTTCTTTTTTTATTGGACCCTTTTATGAAGTAAAAGTGTGGTGACTGGTGAAAATTGCGAGGCCTTGAAAAATACACAAGGGACAGTTGTTTTTGCATTGAATTATGTGATCACACAATTCAAAATTCTGTAGGGACTCTTTAATGGTGACAATGTGTTGATCCATGGTGGATTCTTGTAAACAATTCTCGGACAAAACACAACATTGCATCTTAACTAGACCTCAAGGACAGGTAGACTGAATAATTACTTTAAAATAACCTGATGCCCAGCCACAAACTGATTAGTGTGATTCACCATAGTGGAAAATGTAGCTCCCATCTGTGCACTCCTGGTGTGCCCAGGATTTGCCCAACACTATTTTATAATTGCTCCCACTTAATTGCAACACATACACAAACTACTTTTCCCAATACAACCTGAAGTGAGATATTGAATTTGTTGTGCTTCTAACCTGTTTCTCATTGGAGAAAAGCACAGGGTTACAATAGACCCCTATTACATTTGGTCTCCCCTACATAGCGTACATGATTATACAGAGAATGCTCTGAAATCATTCTGAGGAACAGTCGCAAGTCCAAAATAAATCATTATCATATCCACTCTTTTCACCAATAAGTGGTAGTCTGTCTCTGTATGGCACAGATGCTCAAACGAGTTGAACACTGGCACTCTGCTCAAACAGTTTGAAGAAGGAGGCTTCATGGTAATAATGTTTCCCAAATCCAAAATCTATGGCTATTATGACACCAGTGTGATGAGCAGGTATGTGATCTCACCCCTGCAGAGTGGAGAAAGACTATGGAGTTCTATGTGGCTGGCTTCTCTCATTCTAAGTTCTCTATTTCTCAGTTCTACAGTTCTGATTTCTCTGGCTACCAGCTCTCTGGCTCCTACTTTCCGGTGATGGGCAGAGGCAGCGGCACAAACACATCTCAATAAATTATTCATCAGGCTGCAGCACTCGGCCAACTATTAGTGAGGCTCCCCCTGCCTGCACACACACACGCACGCACACACGCACACACACCACACCACACACATACTGTACACACACACACACACACACACACACACACCTCTCTGATGTGCCAGGGCTTTTGCCCAGTCATTGTTTGTGGCTCTGACGCTGATGCCATTGATTTAATTGTTTTGGACATATCCCTCTAACCCCCTGGTTATTGGAACCTCGTCCTGCTCTCACATACAACATCATCTAAGTCCTGTATACATGTAGGGGCATCTGGCAGGAAATAGGGGCAAACAGACACTCACCAAACGCTTTATTAGGAACACTATAGTAATACTGGGTAGGGGCTCAATTCTTTGTGCCATTGATTCCACAAGATGTTGGAAGCATTCCTTTGAAATTCTGATCCATGATGGAATGATTGCAGCACGCAATTCCTGCACATTTTCCAGATGATGTTCTATTTCTATTGGATTCAGAAGGCCACTGAACAACACTGAACTCATTGTCATGTTCATGAAACCAGTCTGAGATGACTTTTGCTTTGTGACATGGTGCATTATCATGCTGGAAGTAGCCATTAGAAGATGGGTACATGGTGGCCATGAAGGAATGCACATGGTCAGCAACAATACTTAAATAGGCTGTGGCATTCAAACAATGAGTGATTGGTATTAACGGGCCCAAAGTGTGCCAAGAAAACAATCCCCACACCATTACCCACCTGAATGAATGAAAAGGTGATAGGTATTAATATAGTATTAGGTGTTCCTAATATTAAATTATTCATACACATAGCTGGAATAAACTTCCCGAAGATCTTAGATCTGCCCTATAGCTACTTTTAAAAATAGGCTAAAGACTTTTATGTTCACCTCTGCTGTCGAGTAACCTTTAATTGCTGCTAATAATTTGCATAAAAACTTGCTACTTGTGACTTGCTATTATTGTTATGCCTTTTGTACTCTAATAAAGTGTTTGGTGAGTGTATGTATGGAAGACATAACAGCCAATATAATGGGTTGGTTATTTGTTTTCCTTCTCTGCACCTGGGTTGGTTAATCAAATTAACTGACAATGGACAGTGTCGGGTGTGGTGAGGTGCAGGTGATGGTGTATTCAATAGTGTCTCAGGAGAGAGAGGGAGGGTTAGAAGAGAGAGAGAGGGTTAGGAGAGAGAGAGAGGGTTAGGAGAGAGAGGGAGGGTTAGGAGAGAGAGAGAGGGTTAAGAGAGAGAGGGAGGGTTAGGAGAGAGAGAGAGAGAGAGGGTTAGGAGAGAGAGAGAGGGTTAGGAGAGAGAGGGAGGGTTAGGAGAGAGAGAGAGGGGGTTAGGAGAGAGAGAGAGGGTTAGGAGAGAGAGAGAGGGTTAGGAGAGAGAGGGAGGGTTAGGAGAGAGAGAGAGACAACTACTGTTGTAGCGCAAAGGCCATTAGAAATGAGCACTAAGCGCTCTGGCAGCACGGTGCTCTCACGCTGTTTAACACTACATGCCCTGGGCCGTCATTACTAACTAACGTAACCAGAGTGAGAGATGTCCGGAGATGTCCATTTGTTGACGTTAGTGTAACAGTGTAATCATTGAATTGGTCCATGGATCAATACCATGCAAAAAATAATGCTCTGGTTGTGTTTAGTCAGGCCTTGACAGATCGACCCGCAGTTAAATGTGGAGCGCAAGATTGAGGGTCGCTTTACTCTTTGTCACCCACACCCCGTGCTGCAAATGTGTGACAAAGCGCGGAAACCTGTTTGCCAGGGAAATACTGAGCGCAGTAACTTTTTAATATATATTAACCCACCAGACACACAAGCACGGCCTCATCCATTATCAACATCATTACGCATTGACTGCTTTTGGTATTGTCGTCAACATCACTGGCCTTTATGGAGACGCACATACTGTAGCCTACATACACACACGGGAGAGGATATCTGGATGCTCATAGATAACAAGGTCTAAATAGACTGAGAGAAAAACTGTGTTTCGACATGCAGGTGTGATTAATTATAGATATTAAATGGCATGCTTGGCAGGGCAATCTGATATGCTTAATACAGTTTTATGCAAATACATTCAGAAAATTGAGAAAGGGGCTGTGTGGGGACATGCATAGTGAAAATCAAAAGTCTGGGCTTAAGTAGAAATTAAAGTCTGTTAGTATGACATTTTTTATATTTCAATATCAGTGGACCGAGAAGTTACGAAAATTAAAGATCAGGAAAGACACGATGTATTTGAATTAGATCGAGATCGATTGAAGCTTTTGATTATTATTATTATTATTATTTTATTTTTTTAGCTTTTGCTTATTTTTGCCTCACTTGTTGTCGTGTGGTATGGACCTTCCGCTGTGTCAGCCAGAGGAACTGCAAGGTCTAGGCCTAGTTATTGGAATGGGAAAGATAGAAAGTGGAACGGCTGTCCAAAAAGAGCTGTCTCAAGACCTATGATGGATGGGTCATTTTATCCACCATGAATTCATTATCGATTGGTCATTCATTTGTCAGTTACTAATGGACATTTGGGGAGAAACAGTCTGGAGAAACAATTGGCTGAATGCCACATTGAATTGGTGCTGCCTTGAATTAAGGGATCTGTCTTGGCAATGACACAGGGCAGATTTTTTCTCTTTCAATGATGATGTTCACTGTGCCTTCAACGTGTTGATCAAGGTGGCCATTTTGTGTGAATATGTTCACACACTTTTATTCACATCAATGTCATGCATTTTGTTTGAGTAGCACTGGCCTTGACGATCACATACAGTGTCTAAGACTAAACTAAATGTCTCCCTCCTTGAGAAAACAAAACAATTAAAACCAACCCTTAACACCATCAAACTCAATTGGATACCAAATGAAAGGGTAAAGAAATTGAAGCAGACTAATTCATTCAAGTCTATATTGTTACAGTTATAGGTCTATAGGAATGTTGTTCCAGACTCTTGTCCAAGTGTCTACTGCCAAAGTGTTACAGTACAGCATATTATGATCTACAGCTCTTTACCATTCAACGTGTATTCTGGGTCACTGTCTGGCATTCTGTTGAAGAATATTCTGATCTGATGAAT
Source organism: Nansenia antarctica (assembly GCF_963989245.1). Lineage (NCBI taxonomy): Eukaryota > Metazoa > Chordata > Actinopteri > Argentiniformes > Microstomatidae > Nansenia > Nansenia antarctica. The sequence goes on from NC_137677.1 coordinate 47,198,545, forward strand.
ACCTTTACAGGGCTGTCTGCATATTCAGTCAGGCAATAAAACGGTATTCCATCTTACATTTTACATTTTTGGCATTTAGCAGACGCCTTATTCCAAAGCGACTTACAATCAATACATTTAAATACCAAGCATGTGAATCAGCAATCCACCATTCGTTGCAGGAAGAGTAATCTAGCTCGGGCCCGGGGCCACTGATAGAAGGAAAAACTTTCTCCCTATCGCCTTATACTAAAACTTTTTTTTTTTTTTTTACTGGAGAAACTGAGAAACAGTACAAGGGGGGCAATAGAAGTTCTTAGGGACACAGTAGAGGGGAAGGCGGGTGTCTTTAGGAGACGTAGTGGTGAGGGTCAGAAGATGTCTCAGGAGGAGCAGTTAAGATGTAACCTGAAGAGATGGGTCTTCAGTCTACGACGGAAGATGGGTAGTGACTCTGCTGTTCTGACAGCCGTGGGGAGCTCATTCCACCAGCGGGGAGCCAGTGTTGTAAAGAGACGTGATCGGGCAGCCCGACTGCTGTGTAGAGGAGGTGGGGCCAGTCGGCCAGCCGAGGTGGAGGAGCGGAGTGAGCGGGCAGGGGTTTGGGGGGTTACCATTTCCTTCAGGTAGGCAGGGGCTGTCCCTTTAGCTGACTGGTATGCAAGCACCAGGGTCTTGAATCTGATGCGAGCTGCTATCGGGAGCCAGTGCAGGGTGCGAAGGAGAGGGGTGACATGCGAGTATTTGGGGAGGTTGAATACCAGCCGGGCAGCAGCATTCTGGATGAGCTGCAGAGGTCTAATGGCTGAAGCGGGGAGCCCAGCCAGGAGTACATTGCAGTAATCCAGGCGGGAGATGACCAGTGCCTGGGTCAAGAGTTGCGCTGCCTCTCTGGTAAGGAATGGTCGTATCCTTCTGATGTTGTAGAGGAAGAATCTGCAGGAGCGTGCCGTTGCTGCAATGTTCTCCGCACAGGATAGTCGGTTATCCAGAATCACTCCAAGGTTCTTGGCTGTCAGGGAGGGGGTTACAGTAGAGTTCTCCACTGTGATGGAGAAGTCTTGGAGAGGGCAGGCTTTCCCGGGGATGAAGAGGAGCTCGGTCTTGTTAAGATCTGGTCTTACATATAAGGGCGAATGTCAGTGGGACTCCTGTGACTCTTGATGGGGTAGAGAGAGAAGGGGGGGGGGGGGGGGTAGGGAGAGGGGAAAAGAAACCCTGAATGGCCAAATGGGTATTGCACAGGTAAAGTGTATGAAACTATGAGAAGGTATAGTATGTGCTGTCAGCTCCTCAATTACCTTACCTCAGCAATGGTGTCTTATCAGCACCACAGCCCTTCCCTCATCTCTGAATGATGGGTAATGTCTCTTTAACTGCCAGTAGTACTGCCACCCAGGCTATCTGGCTTGATGGGCTCTTCTCTGTATTTGCTCAGCTCATTCTCCTCAGGAGCCCAACTCTCCAGATTAGAACCCATGCCCCATTAGGCAGCCAGGGAGTGGACCCATGGAGGGAAGGATGTGTGTGTGTGTGTGTGTGTGTGTGTGTGTGTGTGTGTGTGTGTGTGTGTGTGTGCGTGCGTGTGTTGACTCACCTGCTGCAAATGAATCAGTGGTCTCCTGAGCAGCTCTGCCCACCAGAGAGAGGGGTGTTATCTCCAGAGCCAGCCCCCAAAACACTGCCTAATAACCTTACACTGGTTTATTAGGGACACACACTCCACAGGGACTCTACATGTCATCTAACAGAACTTACACATGGGAAATTCACACGAACACACAGTCCAGAGAATCATACATTACACAACACTGTGTGAGGCAAAACCATAACAATAAAGCAAGTCTGACAAAAAAAAATGCCCATGTTCCATTTAGTTTTTCGTTGGCAGGCAGTGTGTTTCAGTCTCTATACAATAGTCCCTTAATAACCTTTGAAAAAACAATTTTCCTGAACACAAGAGAAATGGTTTATTGGAAAATGGTAAAAAAGTGAATAAGGGTTTTTAAGTCAGTGGGGACACACAGGGGTTTGGCTGAGACAGCTTTATATTGTAGAATGGCTTCCATAACTGTGTGTTTGCATAATCTATACACACACACGCGCACACACACACACACACACACACACACACACACACACACTCTCTCTCTCTCTCTCTCTCTCTCTCTCTCTCTCTCTCTCTCTCTCTCTCACACACACACACACACACACACCCCAGAACTGTGATCAGCGGTGCCTTCCCCCCATTCCCACCTGAGGGGGCTGTGGTAATGCACAGGTACAGTAGAGCCAAGTCATTTCAATCAATACACAAAATTGACTTTGGAATACACATAAGGCAAGAAGCAATTTTGAAGTGGTCCAATCATGGTTTGTTTTTCAGTGCTCAATGTTGTCCTAGCCTTGAGGGAGTGAATCTTTGTGTCCATGAGCTGGAATACTGTACACTGTCTGTACCACTTGACCAACAAAAACTACAGTAAACAATAGTTTCCAATCGGATTGCAGAAGAAGCCGAGAAGAAGCAGACCTGTTCACACAAGCCCTGTGACACAGTTGCCTGGATCAAGTTAAAAGTTAAAAGAACACTGTTCTTGTGGAGCAATGAAGCAATGGAATTATTTCTCCGAAATCGACGTATATAGAAAACATTGGTCTCAGGAATCCCAATGTGCATTAAAGCTTCACATAATGAACCTTGTCTTCGTCGTTCCGCTAGAAGCCTACCTGTCAGTCTCTTTGTTCCTGTCAGTTCTGCTGATGTGGGTTTGTTTCGGCTCTATCAGTGAGATGTGTATAGGTTGGCAGAGTGTGTTCTACAGAACAGCAGAGGAGATCCATAGCTCAGTGTTAGCTCGCCCTGCTACAGTCACACCTCATTTCCCTCTATTATAGTACAGGAGACCAGCTCCATGCACCCTGTAAATGGAAGACTTTTCTCTCAATTTGTTCATTTCTATTGTCATTCTAACAAATCATTCCCTCTCCTTTCATGGGAGGACAACCCTCTGTCGTTTGTGTACAGTTTCTTTGTGTACATTTGGAGTGAGATATTATCAACACAGACAAAATGAACACAGATTTAACTGCCAAAAGACCATGCCAAATGTAACAGTGTTCTAGCAAAAAAACGAATGCATTTATCTGGTCTTAATGTTTAGTCCTAACACGAAACTATAACCAAAGCAATTCATTAAGTAACATGAATCAATGACATCGTTATCAGACGGTCCAGCATCACTATACAGTAGGTGAGTCTGAGAAGCCCTACATCTGAGTGGTCTTGATGCAGTGCTGCACCTGACAGTTATAACCCCCCTCTGCAGTGTAAGGGGAAAAGTAGCGTGCCACAGAAAAGGCAACAGCTTGACACTGACAGGAAGAAGAAAAACGAAGAAGACTGTGTTGTATTTGCCATGCAATCAACTTGTCAGTTAATTGTTGGAATTTTGTCTTTTTTGCTCGAGGCAAAGAAAACCCCTCTTAGTGTGTTGTTGTTTGTGTTTATGTTGTTTGTTAAATGAGGGTTGCTAACCACAGCAAACATTTGTCATACAGTAACATCTGCAAATGAAAAAGAGAACTGATGAAAACCAAAAGCTCTCTGAATCTCTCTTCCTGTGTGTCCAACTTTCCATAATCCATAATGAGTGCGAACCACACATCTAAAGCCCTACAGCAGCCCCAGGGCTCTATCATTTACCCGTGTTTTATAGCAGCGATACATCCAAACTGTCATATTCATAGTTTTATCCATTTTCAGTATGACGCCATGTGTCTGGCTAAAGTAGACAAGTATTAGACTGTAGGGTATGGGTATCAAGCCCGCTGGTAGAAGCCCCGGTGTGTTTTCTGATTGGCTGTGAGCTAAGTGGTTGTGACTGATGTTGATGTATTTACCTCCTCCTCACTGACAGCTGGCGGTTCTGTTGGGCTGATTGACTGGGCTCATCATAGGAGGCCGTGGTGCTTTGTTTAACCCCACGAGGGGAAGTTTGCTTACTCACTCGATGAGACGTCCATGGAGATGAGAGAAAGACCTTCCCTAATCTTGGCTGACATTGGCGTCTTGGCAGGGTTCACACTGTAACCCTATGGAGATGTAGCTATACTGTAGGTATAAAGACTTCAGGCATTAAAGTTGCCCGTCTATAGAGAAGCATACTGCACCCTCACCAACCTCCAGGCTGCAATGGATGAATTGTTTTTGCAATGACAAAATCAACAACATCGGTCTGAATCAATGAATTCTAAGTCTCATTAATGAACTCAGTTACTGTATACATAATGAATGAATGAATGAATGAATGAATGGTCTTTATTGTCATTAATACAGTACAGGTACCATACAACGAAATTTAGGAGGGGGGGCTCCCCTGGTGCTTGGAAAAAGACTAAAAACAAGAGGGCCAAGGGTAAAATAAAAAAGGGAAAAGAGCTGGTTTACATAAATAAAGGCTATGTACACTATCTACTATACTATACTACTACAATAAAACACTGTGCTGTACTCTACGCTATGCTATAAACATCCTAACGTTTCCTATATCTGAACCTTATGTACACAAGGGTTGTATTATTGCACATATTAACCTAGTATGCGTTACTTTGTCGCAATCCATGTACAAAAAGTATAAAAAGTAATGCCCTGATATGACCACTTATTTTCTTTTCACAGGGGATATATATGCATCTATAGACCTATTTCATATGCTGGATACCCCCCACCCTCCGCACACATACACGCGCACGCACGCACGCACACACACGGCTTTTGTGTTGTCAGCTAACACCCTCTAGTGC
>NC_137677.1:47208329-47218329 GCF_963989245.1 Nansenia antarctica
ATGACTTTGTATTGGGTACAAGTGAGTTCTATTCACTAAACTTTACACAGTCTAAACCTATCCAACAATAAGGTCCTGACTTTTCCTTGGGGTGATCGTATCCTCCGAAGGCTCTATGTATTTTAGTAACTTACAGTACATTGACAATGTGCACTGGGTAGAGATATGTGGTTAGAGAGAGAGATGGCATTGAGAGCATCAGAGAGCATCTGAGAGATGGAATTGCTGTGATCCTAGCACTGGTCAGGTAAGGATTTACTATGCTAGATTAATAAAGCTTCACACACACATCCATGCAGACACACAAACTTGCACGCACACGCACACACACACCCAGTGTGAGTGAGTTATTTATGCTGATAGTCAGGTGTGGATCCACATTGTGTTTGAGAAATAGCCAAGCATGATAATTAGGTCTTCCTCCTGCTGCTGACCAGCCAAGTGTAATGGCGTCTATTAACACCAGTGGTTCTGGCACACCTCTACCCTGCATTGGGCTGGCAGGCTGGCAAACCCCTACCCTTCATAAGTCTGGTAGCCTGGCAGGCGGTGGGAGAGTGGCTGGAGCAGGCCCAGGACATGGTGGCCTGATTAAGACCCAAACAAACGGTTGTCCCTGCCCTCTCTACATTACAGACTTATAACATAAGGTTTAAATACTGTAAGATAAAGAATATGAGAAATGAACCAGAAAAGGACCACACATAGAGTTCAAGACACCCCAACCACCACCAACACCTCCCTCCATCCCTTCCTCCCTCCCCCATCTCCCTCCCTCCCTCTCTCTCTCTCTCTCTCTCTCTCTCTCTCTCTCTCTCTCTCTCTCTCTCTCTCTCTCTCTCTCTGTGCGCACTGGAACATCGTGCTCCAACTGTAATCTTTCTCTGGGATATCAATCATGCATATATATTTATATACATGACATTTATATGAAGTTACTGTAAAGGTCAGAGAATAAAACGTATTTTATTTTCATGGAACAATATTGCTTCAGTTGCAGTATGGCTTGTTTTGACCATCCTTTCACTTTTACATCACATACATTTCTATACAGTAGCCTCTTTATCTCTTTCTCTCTCTCTCTCTCTCTCTCTCTCTCTCTCTCTCTCTCTCTCTCTCTCTCTCTCTCTCTCTCACACACCGGGAGTTCCTATTTCAGTAATGTTGGCGCAGCAGGTTTCGTACACCCCTCTTCTCCCATTCCCTCTCTTCATTTCATATAATATATATATTATACGTGAATGGATGTTCAGATGGAGACCCCTGAGGAGACCAGAATTTCATTTGTTTAAACAAAATTATGCATGAAATTAATGAAATCAACGGTTAACATTTTAGCATTGCAGTTAAGTCAAGCGTGCCACAGACATAAATGCTAGGTTGATCGGAGTGCAGTAAGCTCCTCAATGCAGCCAAAGAAACAATTATGTATGGCTGACAGACAGTTGCATAGATTAGCCTCCAGCTTCTCTGGGTTAGTGATGGCACCGTGCAGACTCCTCGCTCTAAATAGGACGATATTGTATTTTTCATGTGTGGTTAGAGTATTTGCACACATACACACAGACACGCACACACACAGACCTCTCCCAGAACCCTGTGTTGGGATTGTTTTATAGATTCAGTTTGTTTTTCGTATACATATTGTAGCAGTGAAGCTTGAAAAATAGTTTTAGAGTTCTAGGGCCAGTTTCAGAGACAAGGCTTAAGCCTAGTCCTGGACTAAATCACACTTTCAATGTAAAATCTCCATTGAAGATGTTTTTTAGTCTAGGATTAGGCTTAAGCCTTGTCTGTGAAACCGGCCCATAGAGTTCTTGGTACCTATTTGTATTTCATTTCTTTTTCTTTTTTTTGCCACTATTCCTCTTGTTGCCTTTGACAAAATGCACTAATTCATGTCTTCAGAGGTTTCTCCTGCTGTAAGTCAGAATGTTTTGAGGCGCCCTTTGCCTTGATTCTAAACAGGTGTTACAGCACATTGTGTGTCACAGCAGTGTGTCTGGCTCTCAGTGAGATGAGGAAAAGTGAAAAGAGCATCAAGCTTGTGACAGACACACAGGTGGCATCTTAAAGACCGGGCCCCACACGCTCAGAAAATGTTTGTAATGAAAATGCTCTATCTGTTTGAGCGTACCGGGTTCAAACTCAAGCACTGCAACATCCATACAATACAGGTTGTTTTTGCATTCAACTGTTGTCCGTCAAATTTCAGAATTAAAAGTATCCCGTTTGATACATGTTCATGTGTAATGGTAAACTATTATATCATGATATTGTTCATGGAGAGTCATCTCAGAATAATGCAACTAATAGAGAGTTGTTTTCTAGTGATGAGGCCCCTAAGGAGCATTTGTTGAGTGCAAGGACATCAGTGACTGACTGGCTCTCAGAGCTCAGCTCGCCAACTGCCCAGATACGCATAAAAGACTAAACCATTAGGAAACAGCCTGACGCACATTGCCCAGAGGGTGGTAGTTTAAAAACAGACGCCATACACAATTGGGGTACTGACATTATCGGCTGTAAGCAAATCTATTGTTATGATGGTCTAGGATTTACTGTGTGCTCCGTAGGATAATGTGCTTCACCACTCTACTTCCAGCTGTCCAAGCGCTATTTAGTTATTTTGTAGCCAACATAATTACTCAGATGTAGCTGGTAACTGGTAACAGATAAACGGAGTGAAACAATGTCTGAACTGTAATAAAAACGGAATGGTGCAAATTGTACTTACAACGTAGTTACATTTGGTAATATGAATAAAACATCCATGCAAACCAAAATATGCAGACTATTTCCAACATGGAGACGTGGTGCAGTTCCACTAATGCATGAATTAAGTGGAAGGCAAACTTTCTAATCCATGCCCTCAAAACAAGAGCAGAGTGTTTGTTGAGACTTTATTTTATAAATGAAGAGAGAGCCTAATGACATTCTGGTCCTCAATTATTAAATGTACTGACCTTGGGGCAGTCAGAGAGAGGGAGATTTTTCAAGAGCCATAATATTTGGACTGCCAATAGCCTCTAGTTCATAGTTGTGCTTCGAGGGACAAAGGTGGCAAGTCCAATACATTAACCATCGCTTTCACTATGTTCACCAGAATGTATCAAAAGTGTGTCATTGTCGATGATCTACATTATAGTGTATGGTGCATACCGATATGTACAATGTCACATTGTTGATTTACAATGACCGAAACACTTCGACTGGTGGAAAATTCCCCTGAAATGGCTTACCCTTGGTATTCCTGATCCTCCCTCAGCTCATGTCGCAGTCAAACCCATGGCACGGCAAGACCTTTCTGTCTGACTGAAATTGAAATAAAGCTGCAGGATGGCATTGGATATGAGAAGGGAATGGACTGTTGGCTGCAATCTGACTGCAATCTATCAATGCTAAATTGTGTTGTGAGTGCTGGGATGTTGCTTTACTGTATGTGTGCTCATAAATATTCATCAAGGAAACTCATTTTTGCTAAGATACAAATGTCTAAATGAGCATTTATTACTAATATTTGAATTACTGGGACGGGGGGACGGGGGGGGGGTGTGTTGACAGTGTTTTGTGTGTTGACAGATGGCTAATGGTTGTATTTGTCTCTTTTCTATTCAGTTGTGCTGTTGGATACAACGTCTGTGCTTGGGGAATTGGGGTGGAAGACCTATCCTATGAACGGGGTAAGTGTCAACACCGCTGCCGATGATGCTGTTTGATTTGACAATCCCAATGGCATTTTTCAAAGCACAACGCCTATGCCGGATCAATAGGCAATCCATCGTATTGATCATAAGAGGTTGTAATGAATATCAATGATCCATTTAAGATTCTCAGTGCAGTTGCATTCCCTCAGACCTCTAGAGAGAGGAAATAACTTTGAAAGAGATAATTAAACATGGTCTCTAAGGAGGCTCTTTCAAAATATATATTTTTAAATTCCCACCTTCACTTGAATGCTAAAGGCTGTTGAAAAATGTAATTGATTCTTTCAATGTCACTGAAAATAAAAAAATGTGCCTACTCTATGGAATGTCTGGGCTGGCCATGGCAGGGCCCGAGGTAGGTTTGAGTGAACGGTGTCTTGATTGCTATCCTGTCCAATGTGAATCTGAATAGTTTCTATTTCTACCATGACGGCTAAAGATTATAAGTGCGTAGGCCAATCAATCAACTCTCCTGTTGGTAATGCAATCACATATCCACACGACGACAGGTGTGTCAACCTTTTGGGGAAATAATGAACTCAATAATTTCAAATGGGTAAGGTTACAGCCATATAGTACATGGTCAGGAGTGTTACCTAGGCTCTAACAATGTAACAATGACTGCACTCAGGTCCACCTGTGATATCCAGTCAGAGCAACAAAGAAATAGAAACACCAGTACCGGCCAAACACTGAGTCTGCATCATGAAATATGGATACCCAGACATCAAACCTAGATACCCCTAGTCTTCACCCTCCGTCACCCTCTCCTGCACATTGCTGTAAACCGGAATCAAGAAACGATTCCGCTGCAGTACTCTACATTCTGTATACCCTCTACCAGCCATTGAGGAACATCTCAAGTGAGACCCGTCTTTAAAATACCCATCTAAACCCTCCAGCCAACATCCTACCTCCCAGTGTCTGTCACCTATCCTCTAACCAGTACGCCTTTTGTAAAAAGGCCTCCTGCTGGAGGGTTCCACCTGGGCCTGTGTATCTCCGTGAGAGGCTCTCTCTGCCCGTGTCAGGGGAGCAGAGGTGATTACATCATGTAGGTCGCGGTGACAGCCGCCCGCAGCGGAGAGAAGCCCGTCTGCAGCCCTGACTCCATGATTAAGCTGTCAGCCCTCTCCTCTCCTCTGCTCTGCTCTCCCCTCCTCGCTCGCCCAGGAAACCGGATTGCCCATGAATATTTAACACAGCGAGGTGAGAGGGCCAGAGGGAAGGTGGGAGATCTGGGGAGGTAAAATGGTCTAAATCCCACCGCTACCTGAGAGCAGAGAGGAGCCAATCCCCTGTATATTAGACACAGTGAGGTATCGGACCACCACAGAGCCGAGCTTACACTTGCTATCAGACTGGTACATTATACACCATGCTAATACATGCATGCCTGTCTGCCGTCAGCTCTATCTCTGTCTCCTCTTGCACATTTGCCACTTGCCCAAGATTGCCATGAGTATTTTTGTGATGAGTTTTTCCTGGTTTGTGTGCTCCGTGGGTTCCAGGTATTTTTTTCCAAAGATTGAAATGTTGGAGCCATATTTGCCGTGCAGTTTAATCTAAATAACATCTGGAATGGCTCTCATTCGGTGTGCCAGTATACATATTGTACATGACTGGGGTCCTTCTTGTCAACACACCACATTCAAAGTGTGGTGTTGCTGTCCGGTCTATTACCCTCTATTACTGTTCAATCTGATCACTCAACCAGCCTCGTCAGAGTCGGTTATTCAAGCAGGCCATAGTGAAACTCAAGATCCATAGACTGCCTTGCACAGACACAGTAGCTGTACACGTCAACAGCAGTACACATAAACAGTACCAACTGCTTGAAGTGGTGAGATTATTATTCAATAGAGGGAACAAGCTTAGCCAAGTATCCACCATGTTATACTCTTTAGAACTGGGATGAAAACGTCCTCCAGCACAATCTTGTTAGATTCCCAAAAGCTTGTGTCGGTGTCTGGGGGGAGGCTATGAGGGAGAGATGGGCTCTGGGCTCTGTTGATTTCCTGCTGCTGTTTCTGTTGTGTACCTCTTTATATTCCAGGCGCGAGTCTAAAGGGGCTTTACTTTAGTTTGGATGCAGCATATAAACTTGATTTACCTGTCAGGTGAAGCACATCTCTGCACATCACTGGATAAGACCCATCTTGACTACATAAACATAGCACGTAGAAAATAAACAGCTAAGTGTGGTTAATTCATTGCTAAGGGCATGTTTGCTGTGAGTGTCAAGGCTACCTGGGAATATTTTTTAATTAAAGTCAAAATTAGGGGAAGGCTCAGTGTGAGACAATTTTTATCAACTAATTAATTGTGCCTCAGCTCTTCCATCAGTGGAATGCACTTTCTAATGAAAGGCCACATCCCAGCATCTCCAACACTCTGGGTAAACATGTAAAGTTATCTACATTATGTTTACACAGTGGTGCTGGAGATATAGCCTTTTTAGCCGCTGTCCCATAACAGTTTCCAGCACTTTGATTCTGAACAGCATATCAAATAATTATTGATGCCATATTATTTTCAGCACTGATACAGTTATCCTTTTAAAACTTCTTTTACAAATTCAGTCATTATGGACATACTGTATTTTAGGTTTGCATAACAGTTCATTATCTGGCTGTAAGTAGACTGCGCACTCCAAAGGCGAAGCTGTTGAAAATCTGTTTTTGAGGCAAAGCGCCGTGTCTCTCGTCTGTCTCGCCGTGCTCTGAGATGCTGTTGTTAGTGGAAGAACAAGGAGGAGAGGATGGCTGATTTGGCGTCTGCATGCAGCCACAATAAGCTCCCCTCAGAACCAGTAGACACTCTGCTGAAATATGCATGAGTCATTTTCCCAGGGGTGGGAGAGACAGGCCCTATTTATTTATTTATTACATTTCATAAAACAGCTTTAAGGGATTGCAACGCCTAATGTTTTCTTTTGTTTTCGCTAAATACCGCTCGAATGGAGTTTCAACACGGGCAGGTGAGGCTCAAAGAGTGATATTGTCTCTCATTAAGCAGAGCAGTAATCCAATTCACACCTGCCTGAAGCATATTATACGCACACACTTCATGTTACATAAATGACTGCACAATAGGGCCATGCAGAATTAAATATTAGCCTAGGTGAAAATCGATAATTCAGTGATTTTCCATGGACCCAGGCGCGAGCAGGTTATGCCGGGGTGGTACACATTTGCTGCATGTTTTCAATGGTATTCACTTCCATCATCCGAACTCCCCAGTGGTGTTTTGTGATGCTGTTACATGATCATACCCAGCTTGGTTGTTGTGTTCTGTCCTGAATACAACAGTGAGTGAGTCACTGCTAATCTGGGTAAAGCCCTGAACAAATCACTGTGTCAGTTTGGGGAACATTTAGAGGATTTATCTGGATGTGGAGTCGGATTCAGGGACCATGCTGGTGGGAGGGGGGGGATTTCAGAGCTTTTGCCTGTTAGAGGAATCATAGGATATACCAGGCAGTGAGAAAATAATTTAGTGACACACACACACACACACACACACACACAAACACACACACACACGCACACACACACACACACACACACACACACACACACACACACATTCTGTCTCTCCTCACTCCCGAGCAGTAATCTTTCATTACAATATTTAATCACGGTAATTAATTGCAATTACACTACCTTGGGCTTATCTCCAAGCACTCTTCCTTCCCTAATGCCATTACCAGCTGAAGTAGGGAGGGAGAGAGAGAGATACATTGGTATCATTTCATCCCTGAAAATAAAATCTCATGGCGCTAGTGTGTCCATTGAAGTGACGACCGCCTGGTAGAGAAAGCAGACCCCCTGCTTCTCCCTGCGGAGGAGATAGATAAAAAAGCTGAGATGATTTAGCGTGTGAGTGGCTCCCAGTGACCTCTGCCATAACCAGGCTTAAGCAGTGCCAGGGGAAGCTTTAATTGGCTCATTTCTTGTCAGGGACACACCGGGGCCAACTCCTAATGTACTCCCACACCATCAAACTGATGGCAGCAGCAGGAAACGCAATGACAGTGTTTGGGCAGGCTTGGCTGTGGAGGTGGTGTGAGCAATATGTAAATGCAGGAAGGACCAGAGAGATGCAAATAGGGGCACAGACAGAAGAAGGGAGAGGAGAGAGGATGTATCCCCCCCTATTCATTCAGGATGGGGCGGGGCAGAGCGGTCCCACACATAGAGAAAGTGTCACTTTCCACTCAGGATCAGGATGGCTAAAGGATGTTCTCCCTCCATCTCCCACTGTACTCATCTTCCTCCCTCCATCTCCCCTCGTATTAATGCTCCTCCCTCTTCCTGCCTCCTTCTCCCTTCCTCTTCGTAGCCCCTTTCCTGCCTCCTTCTTCCCTCCTGTCCTCCCAATACCTTTGCCTCCAATTTGACGTCACTGTTGGGAAGGGAAATGGGTCTGTAATCAGCTGTGGGTGTTAATGGTCCGGCCAGGGTGACAGGGCCTGAGCCCAGCTGACACATCGTTGGATGAAGCCTCCTCTAAATGCATAACCCACCCCAGCCAGGGAGGGTTGGTGCCAAAGGAGAAGCAGAGGCAGGGTATGCTGTATGTGTGTGTGTGTGTGTGTGCGTGTGTGCGTGTGCGTGTGCGTGTGTTTGTCAACTGCAGACGGTAATCAGACTGTGAGGCCAGGCCAGGCCAGGCGGCCATCCTCCAGGGAACAAAGCCCATCGTGCTGGGATAAGGGCAGTCTAATGGGGGGCGGGCGGCTGCTGTTAGACTGCTAGACTCTCTTCTTCACACACCCTGAGGAGCCCAACGCTAGAGGAAGCAAGACCAAGGTCACTCACGCTTAAGGTCTATCAGTAGTTTACTACTCCTTGTTGCACTGGACAACCAGCCTTAACACTAGAACCGCCAGAGGGCGCCGTATACCTAAAACCGCCAACGGGTCAAATTGACGTCTGTGCCTGGCTACGGCATTTCTAGTATCCGAGCCTACAACAAAATGTACTCTGTCATTGTATTCAGGCATTGTGTTCACAAATGAATATTTCAAGTCATAAAATGGTGTTGGTCCTCTTGTTTTATAATTTAAGTATCTTTGACAACACTCATCTATTTGCCTGTACGTCAATGTAAATCAGTCAAAAATAACACTGGAAATGGGTAGGCTATTAGAAGAATATTTGGGTGGTGTGATAGGCGTAAAACGTCATTCACCACATAAAAAGACTAAATTAACAAAGTACCTACCCCAAATGGACCATAATAACCACAGCATCGGCCTATGTTGCAACAGAATGTGACGAAAGAAAGCGCGCCTCCTGGGATGTCTCAGTCGCTGAGCTGAAGGCATGTATTGCTCTGCTATATGTGAGGGGTTGCATACTGCCGGAAAAAATATTGAAATTGAAAGTTTCTGGTCGGAGAAATGGGGAAATGCCTTTTTCAACTCTACATTATCTCAGAACCGGTTTCGGGAGATCGTGCGCTTTCTGCGCTTTGACAGGAAGGAGACCCGACGCTCCCGGTTGACCACCGACAGGTTTGCGCTCATGGCTGAAGTGTGGGAGAGATTCAGGCAAAACTGCATCTCATGCTAGAAGCCAGGGCAGGACATCACCGTGGATGAACAGCTGTTCCCGACGAAAACAAGGTGCCGGTTCATGCAATATATGCCCAACAAGCCAGATACATTTGGAATTAAGTTTTGGCTGGCAGCAGATGTTGAGAGCAAATACCTGCTGAATGGCTGCCCATACCTGGGTAAGGATACAAGCAGACCAGCCACGCAGTCCCTCGGAGAGAATGAGTAGACTTTGAATCATATCATTGTAATTGCTAGGCAACGACATAAACAATGCAATGCCGCGTAGAGGGACTATTGTTTGTGCCGTTGCCTATAGCGGTTATAATGCATTTTTATATGTGGGTCGATTTGATGCCGTGGCGGTTATAGGTATAAATGCCTGTATTTTTTATTTAGATGTATCTATACCATATTTAACAATAGGAAGTGCAACACAACACCATTTTAGGAAAAGTCAAAGACTTCAATATTTTATTAAAACATAGTTATGTACAATTGAAAAACCCATTTGGGTCAAATTGACGTCATGGCGGTTCTAGTGTTAAAGGGTTATTTTAAGGATGTTTCGTTCCATGCTGTCAGCATCGTACAACAATTGATCATCTGAATATGTGTTACAGGTATTGTACTGGTATAGTAATTACACAGTAATAATACAACGCTGAAGTAAAGTTTGTTGATGTCACACTTTACTGTGTGTCTTACACCTATGTGTCTAATTGTGTCA
>NC_137677.1:47223329-47225829 GCF_963989245.1 Nansenia antarctica
AGGGAGAGAGAGACACAGTGAGCAGAGAGAGCGAGAGAGAGAGAGAACAGAGAGAGGGAGTGATGCAGAGAATAAGCAGACTGATGTTTCCGTTCTCGTTGGTAAGGTTTGATTCTCCCCTGGTTGTTCTGCTGGAGTTAATTTAGAGAAGTGTACTCAGGAGAGCAGGTAAAAACACACCTGGTGCTGTGAGGCTCGGCTGACTCACGTGTGTGTGTGTGTGTGTGTGTGTGTGTGTGTGTGTGTGTGTGCATGCATGCGTGTGCGTGAGTGTGTGTGTGTGTATGTGCGTGTGTGTGTGTTCAGTGTAGGTAATCTGTGTCATCTGGAGGCAGCCTCACCCACGGTTTCCTGGACAACGGAATCACATTCACTCTCAGTAAACAAGTGGCAGCCAGATTGTGTTTGTTTAAGGTGAGATGGGGTTGGGATTCGAACCCCGGCACTGATAGAGAAGCACATATTTACATAAAACATATCTTGTAAAATATGTTGACTTTGATCTTGAGTCCCGACTCTTATATTCCTCAAGATACAGAACATACCGTGGAGGCTTGATTATTTTCTGTGTTTACTGAGTTTGTGACTCTGGGCACAAACGACGCAGAATCAGAGCTATAAACGTACATTTCAACCCGTCTTTAATTTCCCCGCAAGGTTGTTTATCAGCCAATTACAGATTTGTTCTTTCGCACATTACAGAATAGCACAGGCAGGTTATTGTGTACAGTTGTATGTGTCTGACCTGCTGTTACCCTGTCTTCTTATTCAGTGCCAATAATCTTCCACAATAGCTCTCTTCATCCTGAGAGCATCATTTTAAAGGCTGTTGTCTTTCCTCTTGTTTCTCTATCGGTTTGTTCTCCATGTCTTAGCCCTGCAGACGACGCTGCAAAGCCTCCTTAAAGAACCTGATACTCCACCAGAGGACAGAGAGAGGGATAGAGAGAAGGATAGGAAGAGAAAGGGGAGAGAAGAGAAAGAGAATAGTCAGAGATTAGAAAGAAGACGAGAGAGAAATAGAGGAGGGAGCGGGGCTCTGTTTCAATAAGAAACATCCGAGCTGTTTCACCGTGTCCTTCTGGGACGTCAGTGCTCACCGCCTCCAGGCCCAGAAACATACGCACGCACACACACGCACGCACACGCACGCACACACACACACACGCACACACGCACACACACACACACACACCTGCCTGCACACGCGCGCACACACACACGCGCATGCGCACACGCACACACACACACACACACACACACACACACACACACACACACACACACCTGCCTGCACACACACACACACACACACACACACACACACACACACACACACACACACACACACACCTGCGCGCACACACACTCACACACACTTAGAAAGAGCTCATAGCCCAGGAGCTGTCATTAAAAGCTAGGATTTAGCCACAGAGGTATTGTTGTTCATATGGAAATCAATTTATTGCAGTCGCATTGCACCGTACACACAAACACATGCTCACACACGCACACACACACACACAAATAGACACCATCACAGCCATTTTGAAGTTTCGGTCTTCAACTTTACTTCAACTCCGCCACTGTGCTGCCATGCTGTGAAGTGCTGAGCCAACTCCCCAATGAGGAGGCAGGAGCCTCGGCTGACGACATCTTTTGAGGATCAAAGAGGCCAGAAATTGGCGGCTATGTCCTTTGAGGGCATACTTGTTGGTGAATAGTGTTTGCGAGGGAGTGCTTCACAGCAGCACAACACATTCTCCAGCTTTAATGCCAATATATACTGGATACCCCAACCACGTAAAAGCTACTAACCTTCCCAAACAGATGATATACCATGTAACTCGTTCACCTTTCCCCATTTACTCTATGTCTAAGTTGATGGAGAATGTGCACACACACACACACACACACACACACAGCCACACACACACACACACACACACACACACACACACACAGCCACACACACACACACACACACACACACAGCCACACACACACACACACAGCCACACACACACACACACACACACACACACACACACACAGCCACACACACACACACACACACACACACACACACACACACACACAGCCACACACACACACACACACAGCCACACACACACACACACACACACACACACACACACAAACACACACCCCATCTACTTAGCCTCAACCCTATCAGTATGCATGACCATGCCCCTCAGGCCAGCACATTGTACCCAACCTGTATAATCTTTAATACGCCACAGGATGTAGTTTATGAATGGGAAGAGTCTGTCAATAGATTTGCTCAGTCCAGACAGGGCACTGATTATGAGTATGGATTAGAGGGCTTGTTTGATCAGTGTGCGGATCAATCCCTGTAGCATTGCCTCTCTCACTCCCAGTGGCCAGTAAATAACACCCTGTAGGTGGCCTTCTGCTATTCACTTATTCACAACCACTCCAATTACCACACGGTGGGTGTGTGTGTGTGTGTGTGTGT